>NC_134359.1:36652275-36827275 GCF_048569485.1 Anomaloglossus baeobatrachus
GACCTGTGACCCCTGGCTTGCCCAGGGCGTCACATACGTTTCTGCAGACGGACACCCGAACGTAGGTGGTCTACGTTCGGGTGTCCGTCTGCAGAAACGTATATATGCACAAAATTGCACAAAACAGAGCACACGCTAACGCAGTGCGCTCCATAACAGTGAATGGCCCTGTCGGGCGCATGCGTCCGGAGCACGTTTTGCAGAATGGGGGAGGGGTGGTCCGGACGGATGCCCCGACGGGACCTGTGCACGTAGAGAAAAACGCAATGTGAAAGGGGCCTTAAAAACTGCAAACCATTATAGCGAGCTCGCTGATAGATCCTCAGTTAACTCATTCTGTAGCAAACAGTACCACATTGCAGCCCTGAGGCTATAGAACGCAAACAGTGCAAAATATTTACTAGAACCCAATTGAAAAAATAATTTTTAGACTGAATTCCATGATTTTAAGTAAAAAAACAAACAAAAACCCTTTAAGTATCTTGAAGTCCCTACAAACAAATGGGAAGTTTATGGGGGATTACCATGGACTTAAATTAGGTTTACCTGCAGTCAAACCACATTGATATTACCAAATGACAAACTCGACTGCATTGCACGTTACAAACTCGTCTCGGCTACATTTATCATTTCCTTACATTCCATGCTGGTGATAAATAGCAGATATTGAGATCCATAATCTTCTAATATCTGTCATTTCTGCTCTACTTTCCTTTATAGTTGCCGCTGGCTGATAAAGGCGAGTCATGAGAGTGTAGGAGTCAGGTAGTCAGTGTGGGCTGCTTTTTTTCCCACGGGATTAGATTAGGGTATTTGCTGAGTGATTAGGTGAGCAGGAAGGGCAGGATCGTGAGTCAGCGCATTGCCTTATATCCCAGGTGATAACACGCTGACATCACGTCCTCATTCCCAGGATGTTTCCACAAGTACGAGCTGCTCACCAGTTCATGTGCGGCATAAAACTGTACATTTATGGTTATTTATTTATTTTTAGAATCCTTATATACTTGGAGCAGGAAATGCAAAATTCTATAGAACACGTCACTGTCTCTTTAAATTTAAAGGGAGCGTTCTTTAAAGTTAGAGAATGTTCTAAAAACAACAAATGTGCCTGTACTCCCTTCTTCAATGCCTTGCCATCCCAGTGCTACCACTTTGGTGGTCTGGACGTGGGACTGTCTGCTTCTCCAGTCACCTGACCACTGAATTGATTGGCTGCAGTGGTCAGGTTACTCAGTAGGGATTTTATTTCTTCCTGTGCCGGCTGAAGTATTGTGGAATTCAAGGGAAAAGAAATATTTATTTCTTTATTTTATAACAATTTCGGAAAATTTGGAAAAACGTCTTTAATTCTGCTCAGGGGCCCAATCTTACTCAGGTTGGAGTTGTGACGGTTCATTTATTAAACAAAAAAAGGGACCTATTATATAGATTCCCTCAGTTTATAATTTCTATATGCAATAGCACCAATTAGTTTTCCATCGTTACCAACAAGGATGAACGAATTATTTCGACGTGAATCGAATTTGAGTTAAAATTTTAGGAATTCATTTTGCACAAGTCAACCAAACTGTCCGCCACCGTTTCACACTTTGCAGCTCTCACATCGTATGGTATATATAGCACAGCCACTCAGGAGAGACTGTCATAGGCTGTATAAAAGCCGAGGCAGGGAATTCAGCAGCTACAGTGCCTTGTGAAAGTCTTCGGCCCCCTTGAATTTTTCAACCTTTTCCCACATTTCAGGCTTCAAATATAAAGATAAAAATGTTAATGTTCCGATGAAGAATCAACAACAAGTGGGACACAATTGTGAAGTGGAACGAAATTTATTGCTTATTTTAAACTTTTATAAAAAATAAATAACTGAAAATTGTGGCGTGCAATATTATTCATCCCCTTTAGGTTAATACTTTGTAGCGCCGCCTTTTGCTGCGATTACAGCACAAGTCGCTTGGGGTATGTGTCTATCAGTTTTGCACATCGAGAGACTGAAATTCTTGCCCATTCTTCCTTTGTAAACAGCTGGAGCTGAGTGAGGTTGGATGGAGGCGTTTGTGAACAGCAGCTTTCAGCTCTTTCCGCAGATTCTCAATTGGGTTCAGGTCTGGACTGTGACTTGGCCATTCTAACACCTGGATATGTTTATTTGTGAACCATTCCATTGTAGATTTTGCTTTATGTTTGGGATCATTGTCTTGTTGAAAGACAAATCTCCGTCCCAGTGTCAGGTCTTTTACAGACTCCAACAGATTTTCTTCAAGAATGGTCCTGTATTTGGCTCCATCCATCTTCCCATCAATTTTAACCATCTTCCCTGTCCCTGCTAAAGCACAGCAGGCGAAACCATAATGCTGCCACCACCATGTTTGACAGTGGGGATTGTGTGTTCAGGGTGATGAGCTGTGTTGCTTTTACGCCAAACATATCGTTTTTTCATTGTGCCCAAAATGTTTGATTTTGGTTTTATCTGACCAGAGCACCTTCTTCCACATGTCTGGTGTCTCCCAGGTGGCTTGTGGCAAACTTTAAACAACACTTTTTATGGATATCATTGAGAAATGGCTTTCTTCTTGCCACTCTTCCATAAAGGTCAGATTTGTGCAGTGTACGACTTTTATCCTATGGACAGACTCTCCCACCTCAGCTGTAGATCTCTGCAGTTCATCCAGAGTGATCATGGGCCTCTTGGCTGCATCTCTGATCAGTCTACTCCTTGTTTGAGGTGAAAGTTTGGATGGACGGCCGGGTCTTGGTAGATTTGCAGTGGTATGATACTCCCTCCATTTCAATATGATCGCTTGCACAGTGCTCCTTGGGATGTTTAAAGGTGAGGAAATCTTTTTGTAACCAAATCCGGCTTTAAACTTCTCCACAACAGTATCACGGACCTGCCTGTTGTGTTCCTTGGTCTTCATGATGCTCTCTGCGCTTTACACAGATCACTGAGATTATCACAGAGCAGGTGCATTTATACGGAGACTTGATTACACACAGGGGCTTATATTTATCATCATCAGTCATTTAGGACAACATTGGATCATTCAGAGATCCTCAATCAACTTTGAGTTTGCAGCACTGAAAGTAAAGGGGATGAATAATATTGCACGCCCCAATTTTCAGTTATTTATTTTTTTTAAAAGTTTAAAATAAGCAAGAAATTTTGTTCAACTTCACAATTGTGTCCACTTCTTTATTCTTCACCATAACATTACATTTTTTTTATCTTTATGTTTGAAGCCTGAAATGTGGGAAAAGGTTGAAAAATTCAATGGGGGGCGAATACTTTCGCAAAGCACTGTATTTTATGGTCAATCTGAATAGTGATAAAATTTCAAAGCTCACAGCTTAGCCATAGAAATAGGGAGAGAAAGCAGTAAACAAACTGTACTGACCGTGTGTGACAGCGCATCGGTGAAGAACAGGTCGCGTTCGTTTATCCATAGCTCTATATAGATGGAAGACATGACACATTCAAATTTTAAGAGATTCACTCAGATTTTTAATTGTCAACATTGATGTTGGTAATTTTGGAACAATTGAGCCCTGTTGCTGGGATATTATTAGCAAATCTGAGACTGTTGACACAGGGGCGGACACAGACAGAAGAAGGCCCCTGTGCAAGAACTGTATGTGGGCCCTTTGGAGTCCAATCATGAAGCTTTTTGCAGTTTGGGGGGAAAGGTGGGAAATAAATCCCCTTTACCTGTTGGGTATTTGTTTGACTGCACAGGTTGCACCAATGAAATTGACACCCCTTTGTTGACAAGTTTATTCTGCCCCCCTTGCCTGATGGATCCATCTAATATATAAAGCTCAGTGTATGTATGTGTGTGTGTGTATGTCCGATAAAGGAATCCGCACCATCGCATTTACAATCACGAAATTTTGCACAGAAGCCTTATGTGACCCAGGGAACATCATAGACTATGTTTCGACGGGAAAATTTAATCCCACGCTTTACAGTTAATCTCCAAAATCCTGCTTCCATTAAACTGAATGCAGGTGGGAGCTATAGGTTATTAATACTAACTGTCAGTGGTTGCTATAGGAACAAAATAAACTGTTAGTATAAGAAGCTTATGTGTGAGGTAATATGATGTTGGTGTGGAGACAGATAGAGAGAGAAAGAGACAGAGAGACAGAGACAGACGTGGAAAGAGAGAGACAGCCCTGGAAAGAGACAGCCCTGGAAAGAGACAGCCCTGGAAAGAGACAGACAAAGACAGATGGGGAAAGAGACAGACAAAGACAGATGGGGAAAAAGACAGACAAAGACAGATGAGGAAAGAGACAGACAAAGACAGATGGGGAAAGAGACAGACAAAGACAGATGGGGAAAGAGACAGACAAAGACAGATGGGGAAAGAGACAGACAAAGACAGATGGGGAAAGAGACAGAAGGGTAAAGAGAGAGACAGACAGACACACATATAGAGACAGACGCAGAGATAGAGACAGATAGACTGATACAAATACAGACAGAGACATAGATAAAGAAAGACACAGACAGACAGACAGACAGAGACACACAGAAAGAGACTGAGAGAGAGACAGAGAGACAGAGACTATCTCGGGCAACGCCCGGGTACTACAGCTAGTTAAATATAAGGTATGGACCAAAGACTGATCAGCCTCAATCTGTGAGTAACCTGGAGACGAATGTTCAATTTGTGCGCAGCTCCTCCGCAGGACAAAGGAAATATTACACAGGATGCATTCAGCTCAGTGTGTAGCTTATATAAAGCATGGACATGCCGGGTCCTCCAGAAGAAAGTCACTCGTTGTAGCTGCCGCTCAGGTGGATTGATGAGGGTCTCGGGGTCCCCCCCATCTATTTTCGGAATGGGCTTCACAATCCATACTATCCCTCTCTCCCTGTATAGCCCAGCAGTAGTGTCAGTCCATTATGTATTAGTTACATTAGATTAGGAGATTAGTTTATGTTGATTGCTTTTAGATCTTAATCTCGGCTTCAGAGCCAAGGAGGGATTAATGTAATTTGGAAACTGTATATAGCTCTGGATATAGAGAAATCCTAACAGCAAAACCAAATCATGTCTAATTGGCTTTACAAGACGTTTTACTCCGCGCCGGAGAATGGATGTCTGCGAAACGCGCGTCCAGTGTCATACAGAGTGTTGTAACCCGTCCCGCAGTGATGTAACTGGTGAGCTATTATTAACATATCACCCTATGACACTAATCTCTCTCCTTGTTTTTTCGCTTCCGCTAAAGACGGGCCGATCAAGCTATTCTGTAGGTTCCCTTCCTTCTTCTGTACTGATCTCCCGATGCATCTCATTCTGCATGTTTTGTTATTAAAATATTGTACATATTAATAAATTTAAAGTAATACGCCATGAATTTTTTTGGCCCCTGCAATGCTTTCTCCGATCTTTTAATGTACTAGCTGTGTCATTTATTTAATCGCACCTAATTTACATTTACTGTTTTCGAACACTTTATTATAGGTAGTTGGGTCATGTGATCTCCAGTCTGGCAACCAGTGGAGTACATGCTAATGCACAGACAGGAAGTCAGTCTCTCATTTCCTGTAAACTGCCAGATGACATCATCACCTATCAGATCCATCCTGGCATCTTTGACTCCTCTCGTCCCAACCCAGCTCCATTCTGTACCCTCCTTGATGGGGTAGTCTAGCTAAAAAAAAACCCCAAACCTGTCCTGATGGGTTGAGTTCTTTTACAAAGGTGCTATTACCACATCTGCCATGTTTGTTCTAGAACATACTCATATTTCCCTGATGGGGCAATCTATCTAAAAAAAACCAAACCCCTGTCCTGATGGGACAGTCCTTTTATGGAGGTGCTATTACCACATCTGTCATATTTGTACTGGTACATACTCAGATTGCCCCATTAGGGAAATATGAGTATGTACCAGTACAAATATGACAGATATGGTAATAGCACCTCCGTAAAAGGACTGTCCCATCAGGACAGGGTTTTTTTGTTTTTTTAGATAGATTGCCCCATTAGGGAAATATATCTAACCCCCCCCCCCCCTGTCCTGATGGGACAGTCCTTTTACGAAGGTGCTATTACCACATCTGCCATATTTGTACTAGTACGTACCCATATTTCCCTGATGGGGCAGACTATCTAAAAAAAATAGCTTGTCCTGATGGAACAGTTCTTTTACGAAGGTGCTATTACCACTTCTGCCATGTTTGTTCTAGTACATACTCATATTTCCCTGATGGGGCAGTCTATCTAAAAAAAAAAAACGTGCCCTAATGGGACAGTTCTTTTATGTAGGTGCTATTACCACTCCTGCCATATTTGTTCTAGTACATACTCATATGTCCCTGATGGGGCAGTCTATCTAAAAAAAAAAAAGCCTGTCCTGATGTGGTAGTTCTGTTACGAAGGTGCTATTACCACTCCTGTCATGTTTGTTCTAGCACATAGACTGCCCCATCAGGGAAATATGACTATGTACTAGAACAAACATGGCAGGAGTGGTAAGAGCACCTCTGTAAAAGAACTGCCCCATTAGGACAGGGTTTTTTTAGATAGACTGCCCCATCAGGGAAATATGACTGTCTAAAAAAAAAACCTGTCCTAATGGGGCAGTTCTTTTACAAAGGTGCTATTACCACTTCTGCCATGTTTGTTTTAGTACATACTCATATAAATCATAGAATAACCGAACCAGAGCATCTTTTCTTATAATTCTGCCCTGTGTTATTTCCCCTAGAAATCTATTAATGAATTGATATCTGGATTTGAGAGTATTTGATGATAACTCCCTCTTTAGTTAGATCTTTTTTAGATATTTTTTGTAAACTGTTACAAATATCATGGTATCGTTTCACTTCTATGTATATTATGTCATTGTATGGACTGTGTGTTTGTGTTATGGACGGACTTGCAATCGGGGGAATAATTTTTACATTTTATTTTTGATTTGCAGCTGTGAAAATTAAGAAGCCAATCAAGACAAAATTCAGGATGCCAGTATTCAACTGGGTAGCCTTAAAACCCAACCAGATCAATGGCACAGTCTTCAATGAAATTGATGATGAAAAGATCCTGGAGGTAACGGAAAACGCTCACATTATGTACAGAGAGTTCAATTATAAATGGTCACTGCTGTTTTAACAAACGATGCATCAATCAATAGTATGTATAAATATGAGAAATATCTTATTAGAGACATCGACCTCTTTTTCCACTAATGAGTCATTTGTCACCTCCTCATTCACTCAGAAATACAGCTAAAATCTGGCTTGGTCCGAACTAGATGGTCTGCCAGATTTTTAGAGCTGTCTGTTGATAGATATGAAAGAACCGTTAAAAAAAAAACAAAAAAAAACTACGTGCTGAAGCTTTCTAGTAAGTGTTTTATCTCACTCAGAGCTGGATTCACAGCTACACTGCTCAGCACTGCTTTATAAAGTCTTCCATGCTGCTTTCACTCAGAAATATAGCTAAAATCTCTTTTGCTGAGAGCTAGATAATCTGTTAACCTTTTGAGCTGCAAATGCTGCAGCTTTCTAGTAAGTGTTTTATCTCACTTATAGCTGGATTCACAGCTACACTGCTCAGCACTGCCGTATAGTCACTGGTGTTTTAACAAATATTGCATAAATCAATAGTTTGTATAAATATAAAGAAACTTTATAATATATATTGTTACAGACATATTACTCTTTTTCCACATATGAGTCACTTGTCACTTGTCTTCTTTGACTTCTCAACTCATCATTCATTTAGAAATAGAGCTAAAATTTGTCTTGGTCAGAACCAGACAATCTGACAACTTTTTGAGTGGTCTGTTGATGTCTATGCAGCTTTCTAGTAAGTGTTTTATCTCACTCAGAACTGGATTCACAGCTACACTACTCAGCACTGCTGTATAAATGGTCACAGCTGTTTTAACAAATGTTGCATAAATCAATGCAAGCTGTGGTCTGCAGCTTTCTAGTAAGTGTTTTATCTCACTCAGAGCTGGATTCACAGCTACACTGCTCAGCACTGCCATATAAATGGCTACTGCTGCGTTGACAAACGTTGCATAAATCAATAGTACGTATAAATATGAGAAACTTTGTAATATATTTTACATAGTTCCTTTTTTTTCCACTTATGAGTCTCTTTGTCCTCTTGGACTTTTGAACTCATCATTCACTCAGAAATACAGCTAAAATTTGTCTTGGTGAGAACCAGATAATCGGCCAATTTTTTGAGTAGTCTGTTGATGGCTCTGAAAGAACAGTCAAGAAACAAATGTGTTGCAGCTTTTTAGTAAGTGTTTTATCTCACTCAGAGCTGGATTCACAGCTACACTGCTCAGAACCGCTGTATAAAGACCTCCATGCTGCTTTTGCTCAGAAATACAGCTAAAATCTGTCTTGCTCAGAACTAGACGGTCTGCCAACTTTTTGAGCTGTCTGTTGTCTATGAAAGAACAGTTAAAAACATGTGATGCAGCTTTCTAGTAAGTGTTTTATCTCACTCAGAGCTGGATTCACAGCTACACTGCTCAGAACTGCCGTATAAAGTCCTCCATGCTGTTGCTTTTACTTCTGAACATGTGTGGCAAAGATACAGGAGAGCAGGAATCCGTCATATCTGTGTGTGCTGTGTATGGGAGACATCATAGCAGCTGGTCTCCACCCACCAGCTCAGAGACGATAAGTTGTATAATGGCCAGAAGCAGCTTAACAGTTTATGTTAGGAGACAGTATTTGCCTATGAGATGTTCTCGTTTATCATCCATTAACATTTATTCCGCACTTGCAGACACTTAATGATAATGTATTCCCCATTTTAGGACATTAATGTAGATGAATTTGAAGAAATTTTTAAGACAAAAGCCCAAGGTCCCGCCATGGATGTCACTTCCAGCAAACAGAAAACAGCACCCAAAGGCTCCAGCAAGGTGACATTACTGGAAGCAAACAGGGCCAAAAACCTCGCCATCACCCTGAGAAAAGCAGGGAAGACTGCGGAGGAGATCTGCCGAGCCATCCAGCAGTAAGTAGTGAACCTGCGCTGGGGGGGACACATGCTGCAGATTAGGGGATTACTGCAGATCCTGTTATACAATTTACCCAGCTCACTGATTAACTAGTTTTTTCACATTTGACTCGGAAAAAAGTTGACCAGTGACGCATATTATAGAATAATAATAATTTTATTCATTTATATAGCGCTATTAATTCCACAGCGCTTTACATACATTGGCAACACTGTCCCCATTGGGGCTCACAATCTATAGTCTCTATCTGTATGTCTTTGGCGTGTGGGAGGAAACCGGAGAACCCGGAGGAAACCCACGCAAACACGGGGAGAACATACAAGCTCCTTGCAGATGGTGTCCTTGGTGGGATTTGAAGCCAGGACCCCAGCGCTGCAAAGCTGCAGTGCTAACCACTGAGCCACCACAAGACTGCAGTGCTAACCACTGAGCCAACCACAAGACTGCAGTGCTAACCACTGAGCCACCATGCCGCCCTATTATATAACTACTATTGGTTTCTGCGCTGGAAAATATAAACTATAGAGACCTGGTGTTATAACTTCTCATGAGGCCTCTGAAGTTCTGCAGAATTGTCACAGTCACCTCTTTGTTACTCCGCCGCTCATGACAAGTAGGACTGTTCTTATAAGCGGGCTTTCACACTGCATTTTGTCCCCCATTCAGTGGTCCCGCCGGGGCTTGTGTCCGAATTTCCAGCTAAACTGGATTCGGACCTATGCGCTGACGGGTCCAGTGACTATAGTGGTGCAGATGGAGTCACCTTGTGCTGTGTTGTGCACCATTTTCGGGCGTACAGGCGTACAGGAGGCGGACACCAAGATGCAGTCTACAATGTCTTGGTGTCTGCCTCCAGTAGGCGTATACGCCTGAAAATGGAGCACAACAGAGCACACAGGGACTGTCTGCACCATTATAGTCAACTGTTCCATTGGCGCTTACATCCCAATCCCGCTTTGCTCCAATGGGACCAGTAATAAGGGACAAAATGCAGTGTGAAAGCACTCTTTGCAGTTTCACAAATTAACAGGTCACTGCCTCCAACAAGATCAACTCTTTCCTCCTCTGCTGCTGTCAGGATTGCCATCACCCATCCCCACCCAGTGAATGACACTGCCCTTTGCAACATGTTGAACTGTCCTTAACATGATAATATACTATGACAAGTCATTGCGTCCTACAAGATCAACACACTGCTCTTCCGCTGCTGTCTGGATTCCCATCATCCATCCCCACCCAGCGAATGACACTGCCCTTTGCAACATGTCCATCTGTCCTCCTTAACATAATTATATGATAAGACAAGTCATTGCCTCCTACAAGATTAACACACTACTCTTCTGCTGCTGACATAGCTCTCGTTATCAATCCCTGTCCACACAATGACGATTTATCACATATAGCTCTGCTTCATGTATGTAGTAATATCAATGGGCAGGTCACTGGCTATCACAAGATCAACACAATGGTTTCCTGCTGCTATCATGTTTGCTGCTATCAATCCTTACTATTTATCACATACAACCCTGTCCTCATTAACATAATGATAGCATTAGACAGGTCACTGCCTGTTACAAGATCAACTCACTGTTCTCCTACTGCATTCATAACTCCCTGTCCATGGACGGATACTACTATTTATCTTACCGTATGTAGCTTGACTTATCTACCCATTAACTGAAATGGGCAGGTCACTGCCTCTCACAAAATCAACACACTACTCTCCTGCTGTTTACATCACTCCATTATCTATCCATAGTCATTCACGTATACTTTAATTTTCCACTTGTCCCTGCATCATTTACACAGTAATATAAACGGGCAGGTCACTGCCTCTCACAAAATCAACATACTACTCTTCTGCTGCTTATATCACTTCCATTATCTATCCCTATTCATTCACTGATACTCTCATTTTCCACTTGTCCCTGCATCATTTACACAGTAATATAAATGGTTAGGTCACTTCCTTGCCTCAAAATCAACATACTACTCTCCGGCTGTGTGCATTATTCAATTATTTATCCATATTCATTCACTGGTACTCTAATTTTCCGCTTGTCCCTGCATCATTTACACAGTATTATAAATGATCAGGTCACTGCTGCTCACAACATAAACATACTCCTCTTCTGCTGCTGCCTTGGTTTCTCCCATTCATATTGGTCAGTTTAATAAGACTTTAATTAGCTTCATCCAGCCTTTTCCTTATCAACAGTCACATGAATGGGCAGGTCACTGCCTCTCACAAAATCAACATATTATTCTCCTGCTGCTTGCATCACTTCATTATCTATCCATATTCATTCACTGATACTCTCATTTTCCACTTGTCTTTATATCATTTACACAGTAATATAAATGGTTAGGTCAGTGCCTCTCACAAAATCAACACACTACTCTCCTGCTGCTATCACTTCCATTTTCTATCCCTATTCATTCACTTATACTCTCATTTTCCGCTGGTCCCTGCATTAGTTACACAGTAATATAAATGGTCAGGTCACTGCTGCTCACAACAGAAACATACTCCTCTTCTGCTGCTGCCTTGGCTTCTCCCATTTATATTGGTCAGTTTAACGAGACTTTAATTAGCCTCATCCAGTCTTTTCCTTATTAACAGCCACATGAATGGGCAGGTCACTGCCTCTCACAAGGTAAACTCTCTCTGCTCCTGCTGCTGTGATGATCTGATTGGTTCAGTAATGAGGATAGACATGTTCATGAAGACATGCAGAACTCTGTCCTCTCTCTGGTATATCCAGATCTTTTGAGATATGACCCCCTCATCCCTAGTCTTGAGAAGACGCCCACAAACAAGAATTGAGGGTTACGCCCACTTGGCCAACAAGACTATATTTTTATATAAGGTAGAAGGGGCTGTATCTCAGGAACAGAGAAGCGCAGGAACAAAAGAAAAGCATCTCCAGATTCAGGAGAACAGCGGCATCTACACCAGATAAAAACAATGGCATAATTATATCAAGTGATAGATCCAGCCATTGTATAAATGCAGACGGGAAAAAAAAAAACATGGAATGGCAATTTGTGCTGGGACTTATCAGGGATCAAAACGTTCCTGTGTCTGGTCTAGACGGCTGAGTGATGCTGATTTCCCTCCATTCCTCATCCAGATAACACAAATGCAGATGACGTGAAGCGTTCCCTTTGCTATTCGGAAATCAATAATCTTCGTCTCCCATTAATATGCACAGAAGGTTCTGCATCTCGGTGGTGCGGGTCCGGTCCAGCTCCTTCCAGACTCTGTGTCTCTTTTATGAAAGATCCTTAACTCTGCCTTGTGTTTGTCGTTCGCGATTTCCTTTGTTTAGGCCAAATGATGGATCTGTAGATCGGCCTCTCAGGTGTCCAGTCATGTCTGTTTTAGTAAATGCAGGCATTCCCTATAGAATAACAATTCTGGAGGTTCTTTTCTTAAGCTAGGGTCACACATAGCGATGCAGCAGCGATCACGACGACGATCTGCGTCGTTACATGGTCGCTGGTAAGCTGTCACACAGGCAGATCTCACCAGCGACCCGTGACCAGCCCCCAGCCAGCAGCGACGCGTGGAAGCAACGCTGCACTTGGTAACTAAGGTAAATATCGGGTAACCAAGCAAAATGCTTTGCTGGTTACCCAATATTTACCTTGGTTACCAGTGCACGCCGCTTAGCGCTGGCTCCTTGCACTCGTAGCCAGAGTACACATTGGGTTAATAAGCAAACCTTTGCTTATTTACCCGATGTGTTCTCTGGCTACGTGTGCAGGGAGCAGGGAGCCGGCACTGGCAGCCTGAGAGCGGCGGATGCTAGTAACTAAGGTAAATATCGGGTAACCAAGCAAAGCACTTTGCTTGGTTACCCGATGTTTACCGTGGTTACAGCTTACCGCAGCTGCCAGAAGCCGGCTCCTGCTCTTTGCACATTCAGTTCGTCGCTCTCTCGCTGTCACACACAGCGATGTGCACTTCACAGCGGGAGAGCAACGTCCAAAAAATAGTCCAGGAAATTCAGCAACGAGCGGCGACCTCACAACAGGGGCCAGGTCGTTGCTGGATGTCACACACAGCGACAGCGACGGGACGTCACTGCTACGTCACAGAAAATGGTGACTTAGCAGCGTCGTCGCTGTATTTGTGTGTGACATGACCATTAGAATTCTGCATTATCTTGTTCCTCTGTTATTCCTCCTAGAAATGTATGAATAAACAGATAACTGAGAGTTACCAATTAGGGGTAAGTCCCCTGCACAATGTAACCCTAGCTAATCAGTGCTGAAAATGTCAAACTGTATAGGTCAATTTATACAAACATTTCCAGGAGGAAAAACAGAGGAGAGGTGACAGGTAAGGGCGCTTTCAATGATGTATGCTATTACCGGCTGATTTTTGTCATTGTGTTTTTTTTTAGGTTTGACCTGAAAACGTTACCCGTGGACTTTGTGGAGTGTCTGATGAGATTCCTGCCCACGGAGGCTGAAGTGAAGGTGCTGCGGCAGTACGAGCGGGAGAAGAAGCCTCTGGATAACCTGTCCGATGAAGATCGCTTTATGATGCAGTTCAGCAAGATAGAGCGGCTGATGCAGAAGATGACCATCATGGCCTTTATCGGGAACTACAATGAGAGCATTCAGATGTTGACGCCGGTGAGTGCGTCATTTGTGTTCACCAAAACCTGTCTGTATTTACTGTGGGTGTGTATGGGTGTATATGTGTGGAATGGGATTGTAAGTCTGCGTTTCTGTGCATGTATGTATGAATGTGTATGTATGAGTGTATGAGTGTGTATGTATGTGTATGCATGAGCGAGTATGTATGAATGTGTATGTGTGTATATATGAGTGTGTATGTATGAATGTGTATATATGAGTGTATGAGTGTGTATGAATATGTATGTGTGTATGAGCGAGTGTGTATATATGAGTGTGTATGTATGTATGTGTAAGTATGAGTAAGTGTGTATGAATGTGTATGTATGAGCGTTTATGAATATGTATGTGTGTGAGTGTATGTATGTATGTGTGTATGATCGAGCATGTATGAATGTGCATGTGTGTATATGAGTGTGTATGTATGAATGTGTATGTATGACGTATATGTATGAATATGTATGTGTGTATATATAGTGTGTATGTATGTGTAAGTGTGTGTGAATATGTATGTATGAGTGTGTATGAATAGGTATGTGTGTTTGTATGAGCGAGTATGTATGAATGTGTATGTGTGTATATATGAGTGTGTATGTATGAATGTGTATGTTTGAGCGAGTATGTATGAATGTGTATGTGTTTATATATGGGTGTGTATGTATGGGCGAGTATGTATGAATGTGTATGTGTGTATATATGAGTGTGTATGTGTGTATATGAATGTGTATGTATGAGCGTGTATGTATGAATATGTATGTGTGTATATATAGTGTGAATGTATGTCTAAGTATGAGTAAGTGTGTATGTATGTATGAGTGTGTATGAATAGGTATGTGTGTATGAGTGTGTGCATGAGCGAGTATGTGTGAATGTGTATGTATGAGTGTGTATGTATGAGTGTGTATGAATATGTATGTGTGTATGTATGTGTATGTATGAGCAAGTATGTATGAATGTGTATGTATGAGCAAGTATGTATGAATGTGTATGTATGAGCGTATATGTATGTGTGTATGTATAGTGTGTAAGTATGAGTAAGTGTGTATGAATGTGTATGTATGTATGAGCGTTTATGTATGAGTGTGTATAAATATGTATGTGTGTGTGTATGAGCGAGTATGTATGAATGTGTATGTGTGTATATATGAGTGTGTATGTGTGTATATGAGTGTGTATGTATGAATGTGTATGTATGTGTGTATATATAGTGTGTATGTATGTGTAAGTATGAGTAAGTGTGTATGAATGTGTATGTATGTGTGTATATATGAGTGTGTATGTATGAGTGTGTGTGTATGAGTGTGTATGTATGTGTATGCATGAGCGAGTATGTATGAATGTGAATGTGTGTATATATGAGTGTGTATGTATGAATGTGTATGTATGAGCATATATGTATGAATATGTATGTGTGTATGTATGAATGTGTATGTATGTGTAAGTATGAGTAAGTGTGTATGAATGTGTATGTATGTATGAGCGTGTATGTATGAATTTGTATGTTTGAGCATGTATGTATGAATGGGTATGTACAGTATGTATGAATGGGTATGTACAGTATGTATGAATGGGTATGTACAGTATGTATGAATGGGTATGTACAGTATGTATGAATGGGTATGTACAGTATGCATGTGTATGTATGGGTATGTACAGTATGTATGAATGGGTATGTACAGTATGTATGAATGGGTATGTACAGTATGTATGAATGGGTATGTACAGTATGTATGAATGGGTATGTACAGTATGCATGTGTATGTATGGGTATGTACAGTATGTATGAATGGGTATGTACAGTATGTATGAATGGGTATGTACAGTATGTATGAATGGGTATGTACAGTATGTATGAATGGGTATGTACAGTATGTATGTGTATGTATGAATGGGTATGTACAGTATGCATGTGTATGTATGAATGGGTATGTACAGTATGCATGTGTATGTATGAATGGGTATGTACAGTATGCATGTGTATGTATGTATGGGTATGTATGAGCCTGTATGTATAGTGTGTGTATGGATGAACGTATATATATGTGTGAATGTATATGCGTGTATGTATGTTTTATGTATGAGCATGTATGTATAGTATATATGAGCGTGTATGAATGAGCGTGTATGTATAGAGCGTGTATGTATGAGTGTGTGTATATGTCTATGAATGTTTGGGTCTGTGTGAATATTGTGTGTATAAATATATATAATGCATGGATGGGAGTACAAGTGCTTGTGTAATTGCGTGTATATGTATGATTTTGATCTTGTGTGTATACTGTATGTATAAATGTGATTGTGTGTAATGGAAAAATGAAACTATTATTACAAATTACTATTGTCTCTTTATAGCAACTTCACGCCATCATTGCTGCATCTGTTTCTATTAAATCATCTCAGAAACTAAAGAAAATACTTGAGGTAGGTAGGACTGTGATCGCAGTGAGGGTATGGCGATCTGCGGTGGACGAGCTTCTCATCTTAGTTCTTTCTCTTTTTGCAGATTATTTTGGCTCTTGGAAACTACATGAACAGCAGTAAACGCGGAGCCGTCTACGGCTTTAAGCTTCAAAGCTTGGACTTGGTACGTACACCTCAATATTCTCACAGGGCATGAAGGCAGGTAACCCAAAAAATGTCAGTCCGTAAGCCAGCATGCCTTGAGTGTTTTGCTGGTCCAAAAACCCTGCTGTCCTTCATAAAAACGTAGAAGTAAATGATAAAATTCTGTCTGTCTGCTGCCACCACTAGAGGGCGCTCACTACCACTAGTCCAATTAGCACTGTATGATTCCATATGCAGTGAGCTCCCTCTAGTGGTGGCTGCACTCAGCGAGAAGATTGACATTTTACTTTGTTTTGTTCTTATAAAATCTTTTAATTTTTACTATAATTTACAGTTATAATAATGTTTAGCTTTATTTTCTGCCTCCTTTTTGTTTATTCATTGACAGCTTCTGGACACAAAGTCAACAGACAGGAAACAGACCTTATTGCACTATATCTCTAATGTGGTACGAGAAAAGTACCCACAGGTTGCTCTGTTCTTTAATGAACTGCATTATGTGGAAAAAGCTGCCGCAGGTAAGGTTCTTAGAAGTGGAGATGTCCTATTTAAAGGGGTTTTTGACTTTTGGACAAAACCTAGTTTTTTTGAGGGGTCCTTTGACTTTAACTTTACTTTAAAGGGGTAATCCGACCCCACTTATTACCATGTTCTAAAGGACGCAAGTGTACACAAGCCGGCAGATATTTGTGCACATAACGTACTGGCTCACATGCGGAGAAAGCCAAGTATAGCGCCTCTCTGTTTCTCGCAGTCCTATACACAATGAATGGAGTGGAGGTTGAGAATGGGTTCAGGGCAGGTGGTTCCAGGGATCCAATGCTCCAGTTTTGGGATGGGGTGGCCCAATCCTTTTTGTTTGGAGGAAGATAAGCCACTGCCAGAAGTGTCTTTCGAGACTTTCCACTCTTTATCTCCAATAAAGACACATGAATGCTCGGCTGAGCCAAGTGCTCGTGTTATGGGGGAGTTGGGACAGATACAGTCATGGCCAAAAGTGTTGGCACCCTTTAAATTGTTCCAGAAGATGAAATATTTCTGAAATATGGTCATTACATCGCCATCCAAAATCCTTTGGTAATCTTCAGATTTCATGATGCCTTGCACACAGTCAGGGCACCCAGTGCCAGAAGCAGCATAACAACCCCAAAACATCTGTGAACCTCCACCATATTTGACTGTAGGTTCTGTATTCTTTTCTTTGTAAGCCTCATTCCATTTTTCTTAAACAGTAGAATGATGTACTTTACCAAAAAGCTGTATCTTGGTCTCATCTGTCCACAAGACACTTTCCCAGGAGGATTTTGGTTACTCATGTACATTTTGGTAAACTGCAGTCTAGCTTTTTTATGTCTCTGTATCAGCAGTGGGGTCCTGCTGGGTCTCCTCTATAGTATTTCATTTCATTCAAATGTGGGCAGATAGTTTGCGCTGACACTGATGCCCCCTGACCCTGCAGGACAGCTTGAATTTCGTTTGAATTTGTTTGGGGCTTATCCACCATCTGGACTATCCTGTGTTACAACCTTCCATCAATTTTTCTCTGCCGTCCACATCCAGGAAGACTAGTCACAGTGCCATAGGTTGTACACTTGTTTATATTGAGCACCATGGACAAAGGAACATGAAAATCTCTGGAGATGGACTTGTAACCTTGAGATTGTTGATATTTTTCAACAATTTTGGTTCTCAAGTCCTCAGATAGTTCTCTTCTTCTCTCTCTGTTCTCCATGCTTAAGGCCCTGTCAAACACAACGAGATCGCTAATGAGATCGTTGGTGCGTCACCGTTTCTGTGACGCAGCAACGATCTCGACAGCGATCTCGTTATGTGTGACACCTACCAGCGATCAGGCCCCTGCTGTGAGATCGCCAGTCGTTGCCGCATGGTCCGGATTATTTTGTTTAAAGGCGATGTCCTGCTGGGCAGGACGCATCGCTGTGTTTGACACCTACCAATGATCTCTTATACAGGTCGCTCATCGTTACTGCGTTGTTGGTAAGGTCTGACTGTGTGACATCTCACCAGTGACTTCCCAGCGACTTCCCAGCGATCCTTATCAGGTCACATCGTTTTCGGGATCGCTAGTAAGTCGTTAAATGTGACGGGGGCTTTAGTGTGGCACACAGACATGCAATGCAAAGATTGGGGCAACTTCTCCCCGTTTTATCTGGTTTCAGATGTGATTTTCATATTGCCCACACCTGTTATTTGCCACAGATGGGTTTGAACGAACATCACATGCTTGAAACAAAGTTGTTCACCCACAATTTTGGAAAGGTGCCAACAATTTTGTCCGGCCCATTTTTGGGATTCTGTGTGAAATAATGTCCAATTTAGCCTTTTTCCCTCAGTTTTCTTTTGTGTTGTTCCAATACACAGAAAAGGAAATACACTTGTGTATAACGAAACGTGTAACGGCAGTCATTTTCTGGGAGAAATACCCAATTTTCTGGAACAATTTCAAGGGTGACAACATTTTAGGACATGACTGTAGCTGTCTACTGAATGAGCCTTCAGCAAGCAATCATCTCATGCGTGGCCATGTGGAAATGAGTGTTACCCTTAGATTTCGGCATACTTCACTGTAGATCCTCTTCTAAAATACATGTCAGATTTGCCGTGATGTAAGGGGCACCATGATCAGGACTAGTCAGGATCAGTCGTTGCTATCTGTATTCATGTATGAGTAGATTTAATAGGTATTTCTCATATACAAGTGTGTGTATGTATATGCATATATAAAATATTATCCATTTAGGATCCAAATCATGAGAAAACAGATTCTTTCTTTCATTATCAGAGTATTTATTACCCCTGACCCCGCAGCAGATGAATAAGCGGCCTAGAGGACTCTGCCTCATTATATACATTCCTACTCTCCCTTATCTTGCTTTATAGCACAATAAACCAATGCTTGTCTATATTGTCTTTTTTGTAATGTAACATGAGCGCCCCCACCTGGCCATAGTCAGGTACTGCAGGTCTCAGATTCTGCAGCGTGGGCTCAGTAGGCCCCGTTGTTGTCTATTAATCGCTGTTATCTGCTCCACCCCCCCCTTTTGCAGTCTCCCTTGAAAATGTTCTCCTGGACGTAAAGGAACTTCAAAGAGGGATGGATCTGGCCAAGAGGGAATACACGATGCACGATCACAACGTGATGCTGAAGGAATTCATCCAGAACAATGAAGGCCGGCTGAAGAAACTACAGGACGATGCAAAAATCTCACAGGTAGCGAGATGGTTAATAGTAAGGGGATCCTGGCCTGTTACAGAACAGGAGGAGCGGATCAGATTCCTACACATATTGGGTGAAAGGTTTTATTTAGTATTTTATTCATTAAAATCTTTGGTGTGTCTGCATATAAGAGTCCAGTGGGCGGTCCCACTAGTGATTGACAGTCTAGCATGTAGCGGAGGTATCTGTCAATCACTAAAAGGACCACCCACTGGACTTATGATACAAAGACCAAGGATTTCAATTAATAAAATCCAAGTTATGTTGAATCCAATATATTGTATATCATTCTGCTCAGTTTCTCCTTCTCTATACTGGGCTGTCCACAGATCGGATGGCATGTACAACAGGACAACCCCTCCACCTCACTGCACAGGATCCTTCCTATATGCTGAAATCTTGACATATGACATACATTTTTATATATGCCACATAATGGAGTCTGTATAGAGGCATCTTAAAGGGGACCAACCACCAGGATTTTCCTATATAAACTAAAGCCAGTGCTATACTGGAGCTATCATGCTGATTCTATACATACCTTTAGTTGTGAGATCAGATGTATAGTTTCTGAAATGCAGGCAAGTAAAGTTTGTGAAATGCACTGTTATTTGATTGATAGGTGCTGCAGAATATCTAATAGGTGGGTCGAGTTTTGCTAGTTATTCCTGCCCCTGTCTTTCTGTCTGTCCTTCCTCCCTGTCTCTTATTACTGGGGGAGGAAGGAGGGAGGAAGGACAGGCAGGCAGACAAGGGCGGGAATAACTAGCAAAACTTGACCCACCTATTAGATATTCTGTAGCTGCTATCAATCAAATAACAGTGAATTTCACAAACTTTACTTGCCTGTATGTCAGAAACTATACCTCCGATCTCACAACTAAAGGTATGTATAGAATCAGCATGATAGTGCCAGTATAGCACTGGCTTTAGTTTATATAGGAAAATCCTGGTGGTTGGTCCTCTTTAAGATGCCTCTATACAGACTCCATTATGTGGCATGTATAAAAATGTATGTCATATATTCAGATTTCAGCATATAGGATCCTGTGCAGTGAGGTGGAGGGGTTATTGTCTGATACACATCAGATTACCCTGTGACCCCCAAACCTCTGACCATCTGTCCTGTGTCCCTTCCAGGATGCCTTTGATGATGCAGTAAAATATTTTGGTGAAAATCCTAAAACCACTCCTCCATCCGTATTCTTCCCAGTGTTTGTCAGATTTGTAAAAGCTTACAAGGTGAGATATCTATCTATCCCTCTATCTATCCATCCCTCTAGCTATCCCTCTATCTATCCATCCCTCTATCTATATCTATCTATTCCTCTATCTATCCATCCCTCTAGCTATCCCTCTATCTATCCATCCCTCTATCTATATCTATCTATTCCTCTATCTATCTATCCCTCTATCTATCCCTCTATCCCTCTATCTATCTATCTATCCCTCTATCTATCCATCCCTCTATCTATCCATCCGTCTAGCTATCCCTCTATCTATCCCTCTATCTATCCATCCCTCTATCTATCCATCCGTCTAGCTATCCCTCTATCTATCCCTCTATCTATCCATCCCTCTATCTATCTATTCCTCTATCTATCTATCCCTCGATCTATCCCTCTATCTATCCCTCTATCTATCTATCCCTCTATCTATCTATCTATCCCTCTATTTATCATCCATCTATCTATCTATCTATCTATCTATCTATCTATCTATCCCTGTCTGTCTGTCTATCTGTCTATCTATCTATCTATCTCTCTATCTATCTATCTCTCTATCTATCTATCTATCTATCCCTCTATCTATCTATCCCTCTATCTATCCCTGTCTGTCTGTCTGTCTATCTGTCTATCTATCTATCTATCTATCCCTCTATCTATCCCTCTATCTATCTATCCCTCTATCTATCTATCTATCTATCTATCTATCTATCTATCTATCTCTCTATCTATCCCTCTATCTATCTATCCCTCTATCTATCTCTCTATCTATCTATCCCTCTATCTATCTATCTATCTATCTATCTATCTATCTATCTATCCCTGTCTGTCTGTCTGTCTATCTGTCTATCTATCTATCTATCTATCTATCTATCTATCTATCTATCTATCTATCTATCTATCTATCTATCTATCTATCTCTCTATCTATCCCTCTATCTATCCCTCTATCTATCTCTCTATCTATCTATCCCTCTATCTATCTATCTATCTATCTATCTATCTATCTATCTATCTATCTATCTATCTATCTATCTCTCTATCTATCCCTCTATCTATCTATCCCTCTATCTATCTATCCCTCTATCTATCTATCCCTCTATCTATCTCTCTATCTATCTATCCCTCTATCTATCTATCTATCTATCTATCTATCTATCTATCCCTGTCTGTCTGTCTGTCTATCTGTCTATCTATCTATCTATCTATCTATCTCTCTATCTATCTATCTCTCTATTTATCTATCCATCTGTCTATCTGCTATATTTATCTAGCTATCTATTATCTATCTCTCTCCTTCTATCATAATCTCTAGTACTAAATTCCAGATTACTAAAAATCAGTCATAACTTATATAGATTTTTCCTGTTGATGCAGGTATATTGATGATTACACTTTTTCTGTACTTTCCATAATACATTTTATTTGTGTTATTTGCCTCGTAGTTGGCCGATGAGGAGAATGAGCATAGGAAAAAACAGGAGCAGGCCCTCATGGAGAAGCTTCTGGAGCAGGAGGCCATGATGGACCAGCAGGACCAAAAGGTTCTCTGTAGACCTCTGACTGTACAGATGTGTGGAAGAGACAAGATACTAAGCCTAATTGTTGTTTTTGTCCTATTTATCAATTACAGCACAGCCTTCATTTTTCCAGAGCCTTTTAGTTGATTAAATCAGCGCTCTGATTGGTTGATATGTGGATTAGATTCACAGAAACCCAAAGCAAACTTCTGTTGATGGATTTGTTCTTTTCAATATGAGATAGCTGCACCTTGGTCCTGACATAGGAGAGATCTTTGTGTCCGGCACATGACCGGTGATGCTTATGGCAAATAACAAGCTGATGCTTAAGGCAAATAACGGGGGCCAGCTTATCTACTTAATGAGCAGTGAGCCAGCCCCTTCACTCACAGCACTGGTGATGTGCCAACACAGAAAACCAGTGTTCTTGACACAGGACAGATCTTTCTATGTTCAGCACATGACCGGCGATGTGCTGCAGCTGATGCTTAAGGCAAATAATGGAGGCCAGCTTATCTACTTAATGAGCAGTGAGCCAGCCCCTTCACTCACAGTACTGGTGACGTGCCGTAATCATACCTGTATATGATATGCAGCATATATATACTCTCATCACCCACAGACCGATCCCTTGTATACACACATGTATGTATATACACACGCCTATAATGACATATACATGTCCCTTTCTTACAGTCCCCTTCACATAAATCTAAGAGGCAGCAGCAGGAGCTGATAGCGGAGCTGAGGAGGAGGCAAGTTAAAGATAACAGACATGTGTATGAGGGCAAGGACGGAGCCATTGAAGACATCATCACAGGTAAGAGGACTGGCCCTAGGGTTATAGACACGTGGAAATATTGTATAAAACCATTGAAATCATATATGTTGACTAATGACATAGCGCTTATTAAAGTCGATCATTTACCAGATCTTATACTGCAAACTGCATATATTATTGGATCTCTTAGACCTGTTAGGCCGGTGTACTTACTATTAACATTCATTTCAAAATAACATTCATAAAGTCTTTTTTGAAAATTTCCCCTAATATTATAATTTGTATGAGTCCTGCTCATGTTAGGTTGTACAGCCGTTCTGACAAGGATTTCTTTGTAAGTATGTACATCGGCCACATCAGGTCTAAGAGATTTAGTCAATAACGTATGCAATTTTTGCTGTGACATATGGTAGCACATTTGTTTAAAGGGGTAATCTGGCTCCTTTTAGTTCTGGGCAGTGATATGACGTCTACAGATACCTGTCTGGGTGGTGTTCATGAGCAGCAGGTATCGTGCACCTGTACTAGTCCCATAAACAGGACATGTGTGCGATCAGGCAGAGATCTGTAGATGTGACGCCACCAGCCCCCATCAGCTGTCAGTGCAGAAGGGTGATGTCCTGTGGAAGTGAATACACCAACACCACTACATTAATTGACTATAGGACTGTCCGAGATACAAAAAAGCAAATTGAATAACTAGGTCCATAATAATCATATAGTATACAACATGGAGTTTCACCATTAACATCAGAACAACCTACAAAGAAGCTCCATAATCATCAACCATAGAATCCTACTCAGATTAAATACCAAACAATGTTTTCTTTATAGAAATCTATGGAAATTTATTCAGATACAATTTTATAAAAAGTTTTGCAGGGACATAAGAAAGTGCAACACAAAGTACAGAGATGTGTTTAAAAACATATACAGAGCTGATCAGGGAGGTGTGTCAGTTCAGACCAAGCTGGAAAATATGCATAACATGGCCCACAGAAACAGCATGACTAAAGTGCATTAGTATATCAATTGCTGTAATACAATACTCACCCTCCCCCGGTCCAGCGCTGATTTTCTGCCACTGCTCAGGTCTCCGTGTTTAGGCTGCAGTAGTAACATCACGTCGATAGCGCGCATCATTGCTGCAGCGGTAATGTCACGTCGATAGCGCGCATCATTGCTGCAGCGGTAATGTCACGTCGATAGCGCGCATCATTGCTGCAGCGGTAATGTCACGTCGATAGAGCGCATCATTGCTGCAGCGGTAATGTCACATCGATAGAGCGCATCATTGCTGCAGTGGTAATGTCACATCGATAGAGCGCATCATTGCTGCAGCGGTAATGTCACGTCGATAGAGTGCATCATTGCTGCAGCCAATTGCTAAGCTTGGCGGCTTGTGCTGTTTATATTCGCAGAGTTGCTTGGTTCAGTGATTGGCTGCAGCGGTGATGTAAGCTGTCTACTTGACAGCACTGCTGCAGTCAAAAGACACCGAGCAGCTGCGGGGAGCCTGCACTTGGCCTGCGGAGGCTACATGTATATGAATGTGTTTAGGGTCCACCTTTCTTAGCCCCTTTAACAGCGATTAATTCTATAAATATCTCTTACATTCGTACCTGTTAACATTTAGCAGCTTTTTTTTAACACTAACTATTAAGCAAAGCTTATGAGAAGACATGATAGTCTGTGTGTGCGGCTCCCGCAGGCGGAGGTCCAGCGCAATGTATTTTTTTACATCTATCTATAAGTTTGCATATTATGTGAATGGATTTGTCCAGTCTCTTACTTAGCAAAAACTTTATATAATTATTTAATAAAAAAAGTTCTGCAATTTTTCTAATATGCTTTGTAAGTAAATTCATCATCATTCTCAAGATCTCCTCTTGTTGTCAGCGACCAGTAATATTCTTGTATCCAGTAGCAAAAACATAAGGCGTTACAATGTATCTGTGCAGGTAAGGCTCTGTTCACACTAAGATTAGTGCCTTCTTGTCAGGGCTTGCAGTATTTTCAGTGGCAGAAGTCGTGAAGAAGACTTAAAAAATACAGGAGCTCCGGCAAAACACAAAACATATCTGGAGTAGTTGGCTCTTTAAGTGGAAGCTGTGTTGATAGTGTGAACAGAGCTGAAGAGCTCAGGCTTTTTAGTTCACAGAGAATTGCGCAGACTAAATATAAGAAATGTACGAAACTCTCTCCTGTGACCAGTTCTGGGACTGTACAAGTTCCCAATCTTTAGGGCTGGGTTCACACAGAGTTTTTCATTTACATTTCGAAACATCTGAAATGTGTAATAAAAAAAGCCTTCTTCCGTTGACCGACAGCAAGAAAAGGTCTTATCGTTGTTGATGAAATGGAACACAAGGTGTATTAGATATCTATCCATAGGATATGACATAAATGTTCGAAATGCATATTTTCTGATCTTCTATAGAAGTGAATGGAGAAAAGCTGTGCATGTGCAGTCACCTCGTCATGAGATGAGTCCCAGTCCGGACAGTTTGATCTCCTGTGGATATGATAGAAACATTCTGCCTGCAGCCACCACTAGAGGGAGCTCACAGCATACTGTTTATCCATTGCATATAATAAAGCAGGCTCTTTAGCTCCCCCTAGTGGTGACTGCCGGATATACACTCTTTTTTTACTTTTGATTTTCACGAGACTGGACATAGCTGCTGTAGTTGCGTGTAACGACCTTGCATTGTGCTATTAACATTGCTGAAAAATGTTATCGCTTCGTCTTTTATTTTTTAAGTGTTGCCAAAACCTCTGAATGTTTTTTCCACTTGCTGTGATTAATCTCTCCAGCCTGACCTGTGAGAAGGGGCATTGTTTATATTGCATTGTATCTGTGCTGACTGTCCCCGATAACCTCAGCAGAGAACTAACCATGTACTAATGCGATAGTCCTTGGCTTCTTACTGTCTTCTTGTTTGTCTTCTCTGGCTATTATCTTCCATGCAGTGCTGAAGACTGTGCCCTTTACTGCCCGAACAGCTAAGCGTGGCTCACGGTTTTTCTGCGACCCCGTTCTCACTGAGGAATTCCATTACTAAAAATTATTCTCTTTCACACCTGATGCTCTTAAAAAAAAAGGTTGCTGTAGGTTTTCCTATATTTTTCCATGTTTAGACATCACCCCAGATGGAAGCAGAGCATCTCCATCATCTCATTGCATGCCAGTTACAAAACTCTTTGCATAATGGGGCTTTAAAGTGAATGACCATGCCTAAAGGACGTTTTTAAAACTTTTTAATAGTGGTTGGAGCAACATTTTTTGTGATACAGAGCTGCAAATGCATGAAAAAAAAGAAAATTCTGGCAGCCACCAGAGGGAGCTCATGAGCTTAGTGCAGACATTGACCTCAACAGCCAGCTCCCTCTAGTGGTGACTGCAGAAAAGTACAGTGCATTTTTTATAAACTTACTATCTTTTGTTTTATAGAACTTTGTCCACCATGGAAAGTTATGAAAATTTATTAGAGGATTTCTCTTCACTCATAAAAAAAAAAACTTGCATGGAAGTGGCTTCCAAACCCCTGATTTTCTGCAGAATGCACTAATTTGGAGTACAGATGATGGCAGTGAAACTCAGTGACACAACCCTCAGAGGAGGAGCCGTGCTGATCCATCACTGCCATCATCTGTACTCCCAATAAGTATGTTCTTATAGCAATACAGATAAGTGGGGAAAACAGGGGTTTGGAATCCCCTTACATTAATTCTTCTACAGCAATAAATACAAATCCCCTAATAAAGTGATTTGCAAAGTTCCACAACTATCCATACTGGACAAAATTATTTAAAAAAAAAAAAAAAAAATTATTTACTCTTTAACTTTTATGCCTATGCAGAGCATTTTGAATTCTGTGTCAGAAAAAAACCCGTAGCTCTGCCAGCTTAATGGGAAAATGATTCGATGCAAAATTTGGGGTCTACAAAAAAAATAAAAATCCAGTTTTGCTTTTGTGTTCTTGCTGCATTAATAAGCCCCATCGTGCAGCCCATCCGCTCTGCATGTGATGTTTATATTCCATCTTCATTACTACAGTATATAATGTCTGGTGGTAAATGGGAAGTGTTACATTGGGGGAGGAAGTATTTACTATTTTTTGACATTGTGCTTGTTGTAAAATGTAAAACTTTGTGGCATGTTACATATATTTTCTATGCTCAGTATGACACCTACAGCGGGCGGCCTACATCACCTTCTGAAGCGGTGGGGAGGAATGGTGGCAGTTAGCGGATGAGAAGGCGCTTCCTTCATATTCAATGTCAATCTGTTGGGAAGGGGTTAAAAATCAATACAATTTTGTACTCTGCGGGCCTGTAATAAAGCTCTGAATCAGGAACCAGGGACTCCGGGGAGTCATTATAGCCCTGCATACAAGATGGGGGTCCCAGCAGTCAAAACACAGCGGAAGGGTGATGGCGGCCGCCCGGCCTCGGTGTGGTTCAGGACCTGCAGACATGACTATTGTTCCTTACTTTTCTGCCATCTGTTTGCCGCTGTCTTTGACTTTCTGTATCTGACGTAACCCACAACTGCATGTGTATATCGTATCTGCATGAAGGAAATCTGCCCCCCCCGAGCACGAAATCTTCACCTCCTCCGACCTTTATATTCAGTTCCAAAACAATCCCTACATAAGATAGATGGACGACGGATAGGTCCATCTCTTCAGTCTTTGCTGTTTGTTTTGCTAAATTGACATCAAAATGATAACAATACTCAGTGATTGATGGTCAGGGCATGCTGGCACCTGTAGTGTGCAGAATACAGACTTGTATTGGAACTGAAAACCTATAAAACAGATGTTCAGGATTATAAGAGCACTGCCGCCCCCATCCATGGGTCCTTTTTGGTTATGCAGTTGAGTCCATTAAAGTGAATGGATCCGAGCTGCAATACCAGACACAACCTGCAGACAGATGTGGCGTGTTCTTCTAATTCTGCACATCCTCTTTAAGATTTGCATTCATTTCACTGATCATCGGTGACGGTTACCGTACATTGGCCGTCAGCCAGATGTGAGAGCTCTCTACACACGTACGCTCTTCAACTTAGCCTCCATCTTGTCTTTCTCGGTGTCTTGGGACAACTGTTCGTAATTTTTCTTTTCTTTTCATGTTAATTACTGTAAGTTTTCTCTCTGGAGCCAAACTTCAAAGCAGCTTGCATGAGAATCCTGAAAATAATGATAATAAATGCGCTAATGAAAGCTTTTAATGAGGTAACAGGGCAGCCATCTTGTCCACTAATAGAGCAGCCATCTTATCTACTAATAAGTCGGCCATCTTGTCCTTTAATAGGGCGGCCATCTTATCTACTAATAAGATGGCCATCTAGTCCTCTAATAGAGCAACCATCTTATCTACTAATAAGATGGCCATACTGTCCTCTAATAGGGCGGCCATCTTTCCACTGCCTTTCTCTGCTTAACTTCACCCCCTTTCTGCTTTCTTTCCGCGCCTAACACTTCTGAGGTACTGAATGATTCGCTCACATTCTCTGCCTTCCCCAGTCAGATATTATTTTTTTTTTATTTAACCACCATTTTGTGTTTTTCTCCTGTTTTAGCCTTAAAGAAGAATAATATCACTAAATTTCCAAATGTTCACTCGAGGGTAAGGATTTCTTCTAGCACACCGGTGGTGGAGGATACACAGAGCTGGCAAGCATCATTTTTTACTTGGCTTCCTCCTCTCTCTGTATGCCAGAGCAGTCATTTTCCATAATGGCACAACCCGATCCTGTCAGGTACACACAGTGGAGGCAGCCATTTTGTGGGCCATAACAACATTTCTGTCAGAGTGAAAATGAGGTGATAAGTCTCCCCACGACCGAAATTCTGCTCTAATTCATTTATACCCTTACTAATAAGAAAGGTTTAGGAAAATGGGCTAATAACCAAAGCTGAGAGCCGTATCCAACATGTTCTAGATCTGACTAAGTTACTCATTGTGAGCAAACCACCCTCAGCGTCCATTTTCCATTTTTTTTGCATTTTGCCGTTCCCTACCCTTCTTCTAAGAACCATAACTTTTTAATTTTTCCGTCGACATAGTCGTATGAGGGAATTTTTTTTTCAGGACGAGTTGTAGTTTTGATTGACACCATTTACAATACCACATAATGTACTAAAAAAAAGAGAAAAAGATTCCAAATGCGGTAAAATGGTGAAAAAACACAGTTACTCTATTTTTTTGTGCTTTGCTTCTAAGGCCTTCATTTTGCGGTAAAAATGACTTTGGAACATGATTCTCCACAAGTCAGTAAGATTATGGCAATACCAAAATTGTAGGGGGAGGCGTGGCCCACAGGATGTTTGAGGGCATGGCTCACAGGATCCTCAGGGGTGTGGCTCACAGGATCCTCAGGGGCGTGTCTTTAGGCTGCTCTGCATAATTAACTTGTGAGCCACACCCCATTATTAAAGAACAATTAGCACTAAATAAAAAGGCCCATATCTCTTGAACTGTGGAATGCAATGCACAAGGGAGTGGCGGAAATAAAATAAAAGCAAAAAATTGGCTATTTTTTGATCTAGTGACAGGTCCTCTCTCATATATAGTATAACACAGTTTTGCCATTTTCCACTGTCTCCAAAATCCTACGGGCAGGCCTCCAGGTAATAAAGGTCGCAACCCACTGTGTGTAGGTGACAGGTACCTGAAGTGAAGCTCCACGTTTGAGCACGTTGCCTGTATAGTTATGTCACATACGGCATCTTTGTGTATATCAGTATTGCCTCTTTTGCTGTTTTCACTTATAAGGTCTGTTCACACAGAGTTTTTTTACATGTATTTTTCAGGACTAAAAAACCACACTAAAAAAGGCTTCTAAGATGCATATAGATTTTGCTCAATTTTATAAAAGCAAGTACCTTTTTATGCCATTTTAATGCTTTTTTTTTTACACTGTTTTGTTGTAGTTTTTTTATGCAGTTTTTGACACTTTTTGATGTTTGTTATGTGGTTTTTGACGCTGATTTGATGTAGTTTAAGTGTTTTTTTGACACTTTTGTAGTTTTCATGCGGGTTTTAACAGTTTTCATGTAGTTTTTTATGCAGTTTTTGACACTGTTTTGATGTAGTTTTATATGCATTTTTTTTACACTGTTTTGATGTAGTTTTTGACAATGTTTTGATGTAGTTTTTGATGCGTCTTCCGTCACTGTATTGATGTCGTTTTTGATGCAGTTTTTGACACCGTATTGATGTAGATTTTATGCGGTTCTTTACACTGTTTTGATGTTTTTTTATGTGTTTTTTATATGTAGTTTTTGATGCGGTTTTTGACACTGTATTGATGTTGTTTTTGATGCGTCTTCCGACACTGTATTGATGTTGTTTTTTATGCGGTTTTTGACACTGTATTGATGTAGTTTTTGATGCGGTTTTTGACACTGTTTTGATGTTGGGTTTTTTTTTGTTTTTTTTTCCCCAACTGGATAACATGGGCAAGAGTAAAATATAAAAAAACAAAAAATAAAAAAACCAAAATGGGCGCTTTGCTGCGATTTTCATTTGGAAAATACACCAAAGAATTGACTAGCCTTTTTTCCCCCACAATCTGTTCTAAGCAGATATGAAGCTTTTTTTTATGTTGGTTTTGGGTTAAAATCTCCCTTAAAAACCCTTTTGGGTATATTCACACACCGTTTTTTTCTCTTTATTAATATGGCCACTGAATATTCTAAAAATATCCTCTAAAACCGCACGTAGTGTTCTTTAATTCTGGAAACAGTCATCAGTCAGCCTAAGCTGCCAAAGATAGATCTCATGCTGACCATTACTGTATGTATGTTACCGGTGAGCCTAAAAACCCGAAACCGCAACCTAATTATATGTGGTCATCCAAATAGTCTCTGCAACACATGAATATCTTACAGTGGAGGTAAGAGATCCGTCAACAGCAGCATACTGATGGTGTCCATGTAGCTATTGAATTGGAAATTAAACAGAATGAACGGCAATGAAGATATACTACAAAGAGGCCGGAGTGTACATATACCGACTATAGAAAATAGAGGCGCAGCGGCTTCACTTTATCGGGTCGCACTGGATCTCATGGTGATCAATTCTGAATAATCAATCCGTCTCTGACACACGATAGAAACTCTGACATCGTCCTTCGCAGCCGGTGTTAGATTATCACTTTAGTAGGATGTTTTCTTCTGATCTATTAAAGGGACACCATTGTGGAAAAGGAAAATAAGACTGGATTCACACATGGGATACCACTCTGAAACCCAACGTGGATTAGATCTTGCTGTTGACTATTTAGATATTTACCGATAGAATATCAATTATTTTAATTATTGTTCTAAGGCCACACATTGTGTATACCGTTTTGTGTACGCATCCCTTATGCAGATAAATGTGTCTTCATGGTTACAGGCTACATGTTGACCTTTGTAAGGTTGTCAGCATATTCTGTAATTATTTCAGTTTTTGGATCCATTTGGAAACTGCAATAACGGATCCGTTAACGGATCTATTGACTGATCTGTTAAAGGATGTGACAAATTGTGTCTTCCGTTAGGTTCAATCCTTTAGTCATCCGTTGTTTAAGATGGACGAAAAGTTCTGCTTGTTTTACTTTTTTTTAAGACATCCAAATACGGATGCCTAACGAATCGATTAAAGCATAATGGGACTCTATGGACAACGGATCCATTAGTAATGCATCTTTTCACTCAACAGTTAATGGATCCGTTAGCCATAAACTCCCATTATGTTTTAACGGATATGTTGCCATAAGTGCTAGATAGATTGAAATAGACTTGGAAAGATAAATAGCAGGCCACAGCCACCCCAGAAGTGGTGCAGCCATTAGATGTGCCAATCCTGGTGCTTCACCTCGGCTATTCCCGTTGCCGTAGTGCGGTGGTAACCAGGGTAATAAATGGGGTTGATGCCAGCTGTGAATTGTCAGCTGGCATCAATCCCTGGTATTAGTAATGGGTGGACATCTAGCAGACACCCCCATTACAAATCTAGTAGTTGAAAAATGAAAACTAAACTTTATTTTGGCAAACACCCCCCCCGACTACAGCATTTGTTCACCAATTTATTACAATTTTCTTTAAAAATAAGAAAAATTGTCCAACATAATCCATAGCGACATTCCCCAAAAGCAAGCCTGAAAGACATAAAAAGGAGAAATTTAGTAAAAGAAGAAAGACAAGAGACCCCTCATGTTGCCAACGTATGTAAAGTGCTATGGAATTAATAGCGCTATATAAATGAATAAAATTATTATTATTATTATTATTATTCACCAGTTTATTTCCCTGGCAAATCCCTAATCCACATCCAGCGTAATCCAATAAGGGGGGGTCCTGCAACAATCCCATACTCGCTGTCCCAGTCAATGAAGAAAACAATATTCTCTATTGGCTGGGAGAGCAGTGACTGCAGCCTCACACACTGCTGTGAGAAGCGCTGCAGCGAACTGAGATGACCTCGCAGCAGCCTATACACTTTTTTTCCCTAACTTTTATACTGTGCCAAATAAAAAAGAAAGGTGCAATAGTACCACCCTGGTGCCCTGCAGAGTAACAGTACCTCCCTTTTGTTCCCCCTTTGTAAAAGAATTTGCAAAAATACACACACATTGCAGTAGTGATGTCCTCCTTTGTGACCCACACAATGTAGAAATCTCCCTTTGTGACGCCTTGGCAATACTAAAATTGCTCTTTATGGCCCTATACAGTAGTAATGTCCATCTTTGTGCTCAAATAAAACAGTAATGGCCCCTCCCCCAGTGGTAACAATATGGTACACCATTTCTGCCTCCATACAGTAATAGCATCCACCTTTTATGCCTTGATACAGTTGGAAAATCTCAAACTAAGGCTCCATAAATTATAAATTAATGTATGGACCACATGGGGAATATTATTAATGTCCTCCATTGTAGAGTAATGGTATCCCCAACTCTGTACCCTGTGCAGAAATAATATCCACCAATTGGCCCTGCACATTAATTATGTGCCCATTTGCTACCATAAACTAATAATGAATGTTTCACATTCAGACTTATATCAAGCAATGATGTCACCCATCCTGTAATAATGTCCTCCACCCTGGCCCTTATGTTTAATAATGTCTTCTATCCTGGCCCTTTCCTGTAATAGTGTCCCGCCATCCTGTCCCCTTCCTGTAATAATGTCCCCCATCCTGTCCCCTTCCTGTAATAATGTCCCCCATCCTGGCCCCTTCCTGTAATAATGTCACCCATCCTGGCCCCTTCCTGTAATAATGTCCCCCATCCTGGCCCCTTCCTGTAATAATGTCACCCATCCTGTCCCCTTCCTGTAATAATGTCCCCCATCCTGGCCCCTTCCTGTAATAATGTCCCCCATCCTGGCCCCTTCCTGTAATAATGTCACCCATCCTGGCCCCTTCCTGTAATAATGTCCCCCATCCTGGCCCCTTCCTGTAATAATGTCACCCATCCTGTCCCCTTCCTGTAATAATGTCCCCCATCCTGGCCCCTTCCTGTAATAATGTCCCCCATCCTGGCCCCTTCCTGTAATAATGTCCTCCACCCTGGCCCTTATGTTTAATAATGTCTTCTATCCTGGCCCTTTCCTGTAATAGTGTCCCGCCATCCTGTCCCCTTCCTGTAATAATGTCCCCCATCCTGTCCCCTTCCTGTAATAATGTCCCCCATCCTGGCCCCTTCCTGTAATAATGTCACCCATCCTGTCCCCTTCCTGTAATAATGTCACCCATCCTGTCCCCTTCCTGTAATAATATCCCCCTTCTTGGAATACTTGGTTAAATAATGTCCCCCATCCTTGTATAATGTCCCCTGTCCTGATGCTCTGTTATAATATAATAATAAAAAAAAGTAAGCTGCTGGCCTCTGACAGGTCAATGAACTGTACAGCAATTGTGGGGCAGGGAGCCGATGTTCCACAATACGTTTCATCTGAATGTGCATCTAAGGAAGCACGTGCAGCTGAAAATGTCATTGGCGTCACACCCTGCCTGCACAGGTCTGGTCTAGGTTGCAGCCTCTTCCACTGTGATCGCCATACCTCTAGCAGTTAGGAGTTCTGTTGTGCTGATAAAGAGCTGCAAAACCTCACTTTAGGCCCATTTCATATGTCCATGAAAAACAGACGTTCTTCACTGACGTGTAAAATATGCACATGTCCCTCCGTGTTCCGTGATTCACGGCACACGTGGGTTGTCTTTGTGCAATCCGGGCTCCGTTCTCCATGATTGCACTTACAAATCAACTCACCTGTGCCCGCTCCCCGTGGTGCTGAATGCTCCCGCCATGCAGCATCCGGTCGGCGCTGACCCCTGCAGCAGCTGCTTCCGGGTCGGCTGTGTCGTGCATATGCACGATAGTAATCAGCCAGCTCAGAAGCAGCAGGCTGCACAGAGCGCCACTGGAGAAAGTGAGTATAAAATGTTTTTTATATATTATATGCATGTTTTTTTTCTGGCACGTGTTTCACGGCTGACACACGGATCACACCATAGTGTGGTCCGTGGGACATGTCTCCATGCGGCAATCATGGACAAGCGTGTACGCCGCACGGAGACACGGTCAGTGAAAAATCACTGATGTGTGCGCAAACCCATTGATTATAATGAGTCTGCGTATGTCAGTGATTCTGGTACGTATAAAGAAAAGCACAAACGTACCAGAATCACTGACGTGTGAAACAGGCCTTAGACATAAAGTTAAAAGATTAAATGCTGGATTCCTGCAACCACCACTAGAGGGAGCTAACTGTATGCGTTAATATTACCTGCTCAGTAACAAATATTATGCACACATCTCCCTCTAGTGGTGGCTGCAGGTAAGGCAGTAAATGGAACTTCAACTTCTGTACAGATTTTTGAATATGATTAGTTCTTACCAGAAAAAGAAAACATAAATGTAATCAGTGGTGTCCTTTTAATATATCATTTAGGACTTGTATATTAAAACACCCCTCTTCTCTGCAACTTGCATTACTCTCAATAAATAAGGAGCGAGATGTACGTTCCAAGAGGCAGAAACTCTTTTTCCCTTTTCCTTACTCCTTCTCATCCACCTTTACTTTGATAAACGGGGGGAGAATCATTTACAGTCTAAATTTCCTTTCTCCTCTACAAGCTGCTTTGATTGGCTGCCGGATTTCTTCTCTATTTTACCTACATAGCATAAACCCCCCCCCAAAAAAAACGACCCTAACACTCCTCTCTCGTTGCAGATCTTAGAAGCCAGCCGTACAGAAGAGCCGACGCGGTGAGGAGAAGCGTAAGGAGGCGCTTCGACGACCAGAACCTGCGCTCTGTCAATGGTGCTGACTTACCAGTATGAACTGGGGGACCGCTTCTCGTTAACCAGCGGGTGTGTGCGTTTACTATGTAGCGAGAGGACCACTATCCTTTCGCGGGACGCACATCACCACCGCCGCCGCCACTTTGACTGCACCTTCATTGAACTGCAAAGGGCTCAAACTGATTAAAGGACTGCAACCGGGATGATGCCGTGAGCCGGGACCTCCCCCCCCACCCCCCCGCTCCGCACCGGGACCCCCCGCTCCCTGCAGATACATGTATATATGTACATTGTCCAATTGTAGCTAACAAGTGCCTAAATTCGACGTACCTGCTCAATCGAGTCCGAGCAATACAACTCGATGTGACCCGGTATCTTTTACACCAATACGTTACTCAGTATTTTTAACCAAAATGTAAAATACGTCATTTTTTTTTTTTTTTGTTATATACGACTTCGACTTGAACGAATGGCCGCCGTCGTATTCACAACGGTTTGTAAATAAAGCCGCCATTACGGCCTGTGCGGTGTGGAACGTGCATGGCGCCGTTCGGCGCTTCACGTTGCACTTAAAGGTCAATACAATTCAAGGGCTGATGTAAGTGAAGGACCTAAAAAAAAAAAAGAGAATACTGCACCTTTAAGAAACGTAGAGGATAGTGTTGTAATACTTTTATTTTTGGTTTTATTTGATACAACATTACGTCTGGAGCGTGTAGCATTTCAAATGATTTTTTTTTGGGGGGGGGGGGGAATTATTTGCTATCACCAATTAAATAGACAGTATTAGGCTTCAGTAGGGGACGTCTATACCTGGAGGAGTCCTCCGCTGGGGTCTCATAACTAAGCAACAAGCAAAGTGAGGCCTCCGGGTACAGACCATGGGACTGCATGTGATTTTGGAACTAGAACTCCCAGCATGCTGAAGAATGCGATACGGCCTGAATTTGAAGAAATGATCCACCATTATTTATTTTTTTTCTATTTCAGTTTAAATCTATGGGAAAAAAAAAACCTGGCGTGAACCCTTAAGACATAAAATAAGGGGGGGGGGGGCACAAACCCCTATTTTAGGTCTTAAGAGTTTGCCCAAAGACCATGCGTGGTGGCACTTGCGGACCCTATGGCTACATAATCCTGGCGCCCGGTGATAAAGTCTGGGGCGTCACAACATCCGTGACTCCATGCGCCTGAGACGAGCTTAGTCATGAGGTATTGCATTAAAATACTGTGACACCAGCCTTTAAAGGGTTAATCTCAACTTCTCAAATGGGTAAAATTACCAAGTGCTTCTAAAAACGAGCACCTTTGTCATTCACTTGTTATGAAAGATTCTCCAAAACAGAAAAATTTCTAATATTATTGACTGCTCGTTGCCTTCAGAGGTGGCCGGTTTCCAAGGCAAGGAGAACAGCTGTTTTCTGTAGAGTTTGTAAGCGCTGCTCTAAAGGTGGTTGGGATCTGTAGACCTGACCAGCTCCAATGCTTCTCCAGTGCTGCAGAAACAGAAAATGAACTTTTAGCATTGGGAAGCGCTCAGTTCAGATGGGACACACAACCGGATCCAAACTGTTAATCAGCGCCTCTGCGCAAGGAGCACGTCAGGAGGCAGCGAGCATGAGATAACACTCTATCAAGGGGTTTTCCATTGTTACTTTGGTACAAAAACAGCACCACACCTTCCCACAGGCTGCATATGGTATATTATATATATATTTATTTATTCATTTATATAGCGCTATTAATTCCACAGCGCTTTACATACAATTGCAACACTGTCCCCATTGGAGCTCACAATCCAAGTTCCCTATCAATATGTTTTTGGATCTACTTTAATGGAGTGGAGCTGGACTACCAAACCCAACACTTGGCCAGGTGTGGTGCTGTGTTTGGAGGAAAGCGTTTCTCTTAGGCTACTTTCACACATCAGGTTTTTTCCATCAGGCACAATCCGGGAAAAAACGGGTAAAACGGATCCGGTACCGCATCCGTTTTATCCCCATAGATTTGCATTGTTACCGGATTGTGCCTGATGGCTTTGCATTGCATCCGTTTTTTTCCGGATGCGGCAAAATTAATTAAAGCGGCGGCCGGAAGCAACGTATCTTGTAACGGTTTTTTGTCCGGCAAAAAAAACCTGCATCATTTTTCAATGCATGCCTATGGACGCTGGATGCGGTTTCTTCCACTGCACATGCTCAGTAGCGTGCCGCAACCGGATAAAAACCGGACGGGCCGCATGTAAAAGCTTATGCAAAGGATGTGGTTTTTTTGCCGCATCCGTTGCATAGGTTTCACAGCCGGATTGAGCCGCACTGCTAAAACCGGATGTGTGAAAGTAGCCTTATCCAAGACAAACCCCAAAGGAATGCATCATTGGTAAACAACTGTCTAAAACAAGTTTTAAACTTTCATTCTATTTTAAAAACATGCAAAGTTTTCATATTTACCACAGAGCTGTGTAATACGCTGTCACTGCCTGCTTTGTAGCAATCACTTTCCAGTAGTCATTGCATTATCATCACAGACAGGATTATAATGACCGGTATAGGTAATATGGGATGTAACATTAAAAATAGGTGATATCAGTCATTGCTGAGGAGGAGGTGAGCTGTGATAATACCGCTATATAAAAATTATATAAAGATAGGATCCACTATTCACAATAGGTGATGTCACAACTCACCACCTCCTCCTCTACAATAACTGATAGGATCCACCATTCACAATAGATGTCACAGCTCACCTCCTCCTTCTGTACAATGACATAACACATATGTACAATAAACAAAGGATCCATCATTCACAAGTGATATTACAGTACTCCACCTCCTGCAAAATGATAACCTCTATATACAGTAGATAAAAGGATCCACCACTCACAATAGGTGATGTCACAGCTCACCTCCTCCTGTAAGTAATATAATAATAATATTTATTCATTTATATAGTGCTATTAATTCCATAGTACTTTACATACATTGGCAACACTGTCCCCATTGGGGCTCACAATCTAAATTCCCTATTAGCATGTTTTTGGAGTGTGGGAGGAAACCGGAGAACCCGGAGGAAACCCATGCAAAGACAGCGAGAACATACAAACTCCTTGCAGATGTTGTCCTTAGTGTGACTAGAACCCAGGACCCCAGCTCTGCAAGACTGCAGTGCTAACCACTGAGCCACCTGTGCCGCCCAAGTGATTGATAACAACGCTATATAAAGTAGACAACAGGATCCACCATTCACAATAGGTGATGTCACAGCTCACATCCTTCTGTACAATGACTGATAACTCTATATAAAGTAGATAACTCTATACACAGTAGATAACAGAATCCACCACTCACAATACGTGATGTCACAGCTCACATCCTTCTGTACAATGACTGATAACTCTATATAAAGTAGATAACTCTATACACAGTAGATAACAGAATCCACCACTCACAATACGTGATGTCACAGCTCACATCCTTCTGTACAATGACTGATAACACCTATATGTACAATAAAGGATCCATCATTCACAAGTGATATCACAGCATTCTACCTCCTCCTCCTGCAAAATAACCTCTAAATACAGTAAAGAATCCACCACTCACAAAAGGCAATGCCACAGATCACCTCCTCCCCCTTCCTGCACAAATCATGCCTACAACCATTTCCTTCAGTGAGTTAGACCCAGACTACACATTCTCATATTCTTCTGCTGTGAAGAATCCCTCTTCTGCTGTCAACAGCGGCTCCAGCAAAATAAAAATGTACAATTGAAAACATCCAAAAAGTTGAGATTTCTCTTTAAAGGTCAATACAAGATTTTATTTTTTTTTTTTTTTTTACTGCGCAACATCGTTTTATTGCCTGTAACTGATATGGCAGCAGAAGTACGGACAAGAGTGTTCCTTCCGGCCCATTCAGACGTCAGGTTTTGACAGATAGACCATTATAGATATGAGGGCTATGGGGCAGTTCACACTTGATTCCCCCCCCCCCCCCCTCCCCCTCGGACAGTGATTCGCACAAAAGTACGGAAACAGAGATATTGATCCAATTCTCTCAAAATTTCCAATGCAAGTCAATGGGTCAGTGACAAATATTGGACAGTCAGATGCCATTCATGTTTTGTCAGCTTGTATCCTGTTTTTTAGGAGAAGCTTGAGAAACCTCTGGAGGAATTGGACCTGCACAAGATTTATTTATTTTTAATGGCTGAATGTATTAAAAGGGGTTGTCCATTACTTTTACATGGATGTCCATAGAAACGGTCATCAATGAATGTCTAAGTGACCCAGGTCCGACACCCCGCATCCCTACCAATCAGCTCCTCTTAAGCGGGCTTTACACGCTACGATATCACTAGCAATATAGAGCGTGTAAGCACCCGCCCCCGTCGTGCATGCGATATCGTGTGATCGCTGCTGCAGCGAACATTATCGCTACAGCAGCGTCACACGCACTTACCTGGTCGTCGTCGTCGCTGTGACTGCCGAACAATCCCTCCCTCAAGGGGGAGGGACGTTCGGCATCACCGCGACGTCACTAAGCAGCCAGCCAATCAAAGCGGAGGGGTCGGAGATGAGTGGGACGTAACATCCCGCCCACCTTTTTCCTTCCTCATTGCAGCCGGTGGCAGGTAAGGAGACGTTCCTTGTTCCTGCGGTGTCACACACAGCGATGTGTGCTGCCGCAGGAACGACAAACAACATTGATAATCAACCATTACCGATTTTTGGTTTTGGGACGACCTCTCCATGGTGAACGATTTTCACCATTTTTGAGGTCGCTGGTGTCACACGCTGCGATATCGTTAATGACGCCGGATGTGCGTCACTAACAACGTGACCCCGACGATAAAACATTAACTATATCGTAGCGTGTAAAGCCCCCTTTAGTGCTGGCGGCAGCAGCAGCAGGAAATGCTCCGTTCCGGAGCTGCCCTATCTTCTGATAGTGGCCACGGCCTGGTTCTGCACATCCTCCTCCCCTTCAAATCAAACCCCGGCCACTATCAGAAGACGGGGCAGCTCCTGAACGGAGTATTCCTGGCCATCAGCACCAAAACAGCTGATTAGCGAGGGTGCTAGGTGTCGGATCCTGGCCAATCCGACATTGATGACCTATCCTAAGGATAGGCAAGCAACGTTTAAAAAAATGGACAACCTCTTAACACTAGAAGTCCCAGGAATTTCGAGCTCCATAGGGTTTCAATGGTAGAAATGTTAAATGACCCCTCTCGGGGACTTCTAGTGTTAAATCACTAAGTTTCATGTTCCTTTATTCCGCGAACCAGGACCGTATAATTTCCACTGACTCCCATTTCTTACGATCATTACACATGGTTCCTTTTCGGCTTTGATAGCAAACTAACCGGTTTATTGTAAAGTAAAATAAATTGTATAGTATTTAACCACTAGAGAGGAGACTTACAACGTTACTTTTGTTTCGCATTCAAAACATTTCGTAAAAAAAAAAAAAAAATGAAGATAAAAAAAAACCTTAAAAAAAATTAAATGAAATTTTGCACGTGAGGAAATGTGTACATTTTGATAAACATTCGCTGCGGTCAATGCTTTTGAAAAATACTGGATTATTTTTTTTTTTTTCCACTTTTTATTTAAATGGACCATTAGAACATTTCCAAATTCATTCTCCTCGAATATTCTGTAGTTTTATGATGACCTGTTTTTAAATGTACAGATATTTTGCTACAAAGTCGGTGCAGTTTTTTATTTTATTTTTCCTTTTTTTTTGGTTGTTTTATACTTAAAATTCCCGGTTTAGCTGCTGAGTGATAATGTAAATATTGTTTAAAAATATAATAAATCACATCAGCCTGAGCTATACACTCTGAATGTTATCTTAACTTATCTTTTTTTTTTTTTATTTTTTAATATTTAACTAAATGACCTGGGATCACAGTTTCAGCATCGGCTTAACCTTAACGGATTATTTTTCTCGTCTACAACAGCCTATGCTTGTTACATTTGCACACTCGTGTGGACTTTCTCTGCTGGGGAGAACATGCCAATTATGTATCATAATATGTTTTTGTTTTTTTTTTCTTTTTTATGACAGATTTTAGAAAAAAAAAATAATTTTTTCAGTAAATTAATGGAAATGATTCAGGTTAATCCAAACGATTAAAAGAACTAATGTGATACTTGGTTTACGGTGATGTCAGGACGTTGGCATGTTTTCTTTAGTGTAACGCCAGTTGCTTAGTAATTCTAGAAACACTCCATGTTATGTTTCTGCTCTGTCCATTGCCTATGATCAAATAAACTATTTACACTACTACGCCATAATGGTCTCATTCCTACGTCTGGATGATAGGAGGGCACGAGCGAAGTCTGTGTATATTCATGGATGCAGCAGCAACTGTTGGCCTACAATACACATCCTCTTAGTGTTAATAGAAAGTGGGGGGAGAGGAGGGATATGCAGCTGCAGTTTTGAACTAAACTCACCTTTATGGAAAAATAATTCATGTCATTTGCACCAAAATCTTTACCGGATTCACTTCAACTTTGCAACTTAATGTTTGTCAAATTGCATTATTGCCCAGAGGAGCATTGCGGCTTAAAGTCTCCTCACCACTGGCATGCTGGAATGGTGTGTCAGTCTCCGCAAGGAGAATAGCTTTCCCTTTAGATCTCATCATAGACATTCATACAGCCAGATCAGATCTCATACTTTACACTGACGAGGGGCAATCACCCCTGAAACCTCGTGTCTACAAATTGAGATTCTGATCTGGCATAAATCCTAAAGCCTGCTTTACACATTACGATTAAGCATATGATATCGTATGCGATCGTAACCGCCCCCATCGTATGTGCGGCACGTTCAATTTATTGAACGTGTCGCACAAACGATTATTTGCCGTCACACGTACTTACCCTTCTATACGACCTCGATGTGGGCGGCGAACGTCCACTTGCTGGAGTGGGAGGGACGTTCGGCGTCATATCGACGTCACGCGGCAGCCGGCCAATAGAAGCGGAGGGGCGGAGATGAGCGGGACGTAAACATCCCACCCACCTCCTTCCTTACGCATTGCCGGCGGGAGCCGCGGGACACAGGTAAGATCTGTTCATCGTTCCCGGGGTGTCACACACTGCGATGTGAGCTGCCTCGGGAACATTGAACAACCTCACGTTCAATTTTTAGGAATTGAACGACGTGCGTGCGATGAACGTTTTAACGTTCAATCGCACGTAGCTGTCACACGCTACAATATTACTTACGATGCCGGATGTGCGTCACTTACGACGTGACCCCGCCAACAGATTGTAAGATTTATTGTAGCCTGTAAAGCCCGCTTAAGTCATATGACAAAGCTTGTTAAAGTGTCACTTTTGACTTTAAGGCTACATGCGCATACTGCGTTTGTCGCTTTTTTTGGTGCAGTTTTGTCAGAACTTTCTGACATTTGACTTCCAAGCAAAGGCTATGAGAAGTCAGATTTGCTGTGCGCACGTTTCAGTTTAGTTGTCAGCGTTTTTGTCAATATTTGTCACCCATTCATAATCAATGAATGGCATGAAAACGCAAGGAAAAAATGCATGCTAACAATTTGGTGCATTTTTGGTGCTTTTTTTTTGTCACCAAAAATGCACTTACATTACAAGCGTTTTTTTTTGTTTTTTTTTTTTAACATTTCCAGGCTCTCTGACACAAGGTGCAGTTTGTGTGCAGAAAAAAACTCCTGCTACCTCCAATAGGTGGCACTAGAGTTCTTCTTCCTTGCTGAAGACACATTTTGCTTACCAAAATTGCACAAGTTAATGATAATTACTCCAGAGCACTTTTGTTTTTTTTTCTTTGTAAAACAAGGCAGAACACTTCCTAATGGTGACCAATGTGTCAAACTTAAATCAATCCTTAATTTTTGTGCACAAAAAAATGCAACTTTTTAAAAATCAGTATGGAACAAATTTGTCAAAAACAATAATCAAAGTGTTATCCCTGCCCCCTTTTTCCAGTCATTTTTAAGTATTGACTAAAACCTAATATTAATCTGTGTAGAACAATTAAATTGCGCGTTGGCATTTAAGAGAAAGAAATAGAAAATATGTGCAAAATTTGGGTGAACGCGCAATAATTCATCTGTCTACGGAAGGGATTTTATACTCATAATTAAAATGATAGGTGTTAAGTAATTACTGTTGGCGCCCAAGATGGGACAAACAATTAGATGCTCACCATCTGAACATGGGTATTCTCTTTTTTTAAACAGCCTTAATGATCGAAAGTCTTCAGTTTTTTTGCACTTCCATCTTTTTTCTCCCCATATTCCAAGAGCAGTGGCCATATGAAAGTGAATATTTGTGAAGGGAAGAGTTGTAGTTTTCAATGACCACATCCATTTTTACCATATAATGTGGCAAAAAAATGGGAAATTCCAAAAAAATAAATAAATAAATAAATCTTAATTATTTCCGGTAATGGGATTTTCAGTAGCCCATGACAGCACCACCTGAGAGATAAATTCCACCCACATCAGGACATGGAACTCACCGATAAAAAGGCGGTCCCTCTCCTCCACATCAGTAGATTCACAGAGCCAGAGAGGACCAACAACACAAAACAGAAAACGTTAATCATACCACCACCCAAGAATACACCACTAATGTTAACACTCCCCGAAGGGTGCCCATAACCAGTGAATAGGAGGGGAACTAAGGGTGCTGTCATGGGCAACTGAACATACCATTACCGGTAAGTAATTAAGATTTTTCCCCTTTGCCCATGACAGCACCACCTGAGAGATTCTATAGACCAATCACCTTAGGGAGGGACCACCGCCTGTAGAACCCGTCTACCGAAAGAAAGGTCAGCCGTGGAGGATAAGTCAAGTCTATAGTGGCAAAAAAATGTAGAAGGAGAAGACCAAGTGGCGGCTCTGCAAATTTGTGCAACAGAGACCTCAGCCCTTTCAGCCCACGAGGTGGAGATTGATCTAGTAGAGTGAGCCCTAATTCGAAGAGGGTCAGGGAGACCCTTAGCCGAGTAGGCCAGGGAGATGGATCCGAGATGCTATCTTGCTTCAGTAGCTTTAGTTATCTGGCAACCCTTAGAATTGCCCTGAAATGCTACAAAAAGGGCCTGAGATTTCCGCCAGTCCCTAGTCCTATCCAGGTAGGCAAGAAGGGCCCTTCCCACATCTAACTTATGAAGCCTGGCTAATTTCCTGGGATCTGTGAAAGGGTTTAACCACCTTAGGAAGGTAGGAAGGGTCTGTACACAACATCACTATCTGCCAGAACCTGGGTATATGGATGGACAATAGAAAGTGCTTGTAAATACCCCACCAGCCTAGCTGATGTCAGTGCAATGAGGAGCGCTACCTTTAGGGATAGGACTTTAAGTGGGACCTTCGAGAGGGGCTCAAAGGGAGTGTCTACAAGGGCATCCAGGATGAGATTCAAATCCCAGGGGGCATATGAGGAAGGGGAATCGGGGCGGATCTAGCACAAGATCTAATAAACCGGCTAATCCAGTGATTTCCAGCCAGGTTTTGATTATAAAGGGCACCTAAGGCTGAAACCTGGACTTTTAAAGTGTTAGCAGCCAGGCCCATTTCCACTCCTTTCTGAAGAAATTCCAGTATAGCCGAGATAGGAGGAGGACTGGTCACCTGTGCAACGGAAACCTGCAGGAATTTTCTCCAGACCCTGCCATAAATACCTGTGGTAACTGCCTTCCTACTCTTAAGGAGGGTAGAGACCAGGTTCTCCGAGAAACACCTAGCTAAGAGGACTTGCCTCTCAAATGCCACGCTGTCAGGAGAAGGGCAGGATCCCTGTGGTGGCATACTGGGCCCTGCATGAGAAGGTCCATCGCTTCTGGAAGGACCCAAGGATCCGATATTGCCAGCTGCTGAAGCCAGTAAAACCAGGCTCTTTTGGGGCCAGAATGGAGCAATGAGGATTACATGGGCCTTGTCCTCCCGTATCTTCCTGAGCATTGACGGGAGAAGGATCAAAGGAGGAAAAGCATACAGAAGACCCTGAGACCATGACATCTGCATTGCGTCTATTGCCCAGAGACGATCCCTGGGATTGAGAGAGCAAAATCTCTCCAGCTTCCGGTTGGCCATGTTTGCGAATAGGTCTAAAATTGGCATCCCCCCTAAAGATCTGTAATCAACTGAAAAACTCGGGGGTTCAGGGCCCATTCCCCCTGACGGAGATGTCGTCTGCTGAGGAAGTCTGCTTCTATGTTGTCCTTTCCAGGAATATGAAGGGAACAGAGGTAGAGACGGTGGGACTCCATCAGTTGAAAGATCTCTATCGTTAGGGCAAGTAGCTGTGAGGATCTGGTGCCTCCTTGATGAATTAGATAGGCCACTACTACCCTGTTGTCTGAAAGGACCTGGATACTCTGACCTGTAAGGGTGGCTTTTCATGCCGCGACATCGCTAGCCGATGCTAGCGATGGCGAGCGTGATAGCACCCGCCCCTATCGTTATGCCGATATTTGGTGATCGCTGCCACAGCGAACATTATCGCTACGGCAGCGTCACACGCACTTACCTGGTCAGTGTCGTTGCTGTGACTGCCGAACAGTCCCTCCCTCAAGGGGGAGGGACGTTCGGCATCACAGGGACGTCACTAAGCGGCCGGCCAATCAAAGCGGAGGGGCGGAGATGAGCGGGACGAACATCCCGCCCACTTTCTTCCTTCCTCATTGCTGGCGTGTGGCAGGTAAGGAGAGGTTCCTCGTTCCTGCGGCGTCACACGTAGCGATGTGTGGTGCCGCAGGGACAAGGATCAACTTCGCCCAAGCGACAGCAGCGATAATTGGAAGAGGACCCCCATGTCAACAAGGAGCGATTTTGGACATTTTTGCAACGATCCAAAAATTGCTCCTAGGAGTCACACACGAGATCGCTACAGCGGCCGGATGTGCGTCACAAAATCAGTGACCCCAAAGAGATCGTGTAGCGATCTCGTAGCGTGTAAAGCCCGCTTTAGACAATGGAGGAATCGCCAAAGGGCTAGATTCACCGCCATAAGTTCTCTGAAGTTTGAAGACTGATTTCTCAACTGATCGTCCCAAACTCCTTGTATCTTCTGAGATCCTAGGTGGGCCCCTCAGCCTAAGTGACTGGCATCTGTTATAATATCTGTGATCTTGGGACACCATGCCACTCCCGCAGATAGATGCGTCAAATTCTGCCACCAGGACAGGGACGGTAGTACTTCGGGACGTAACCAGATCATCTGATCCAAACAGCCTCCTGACCGTAGCTGCCAGTCCAGGACCTCCATCTGAAGGGATCGCATATGTATCTGAGCCCAAGGAAACGCGGGGATGCAGGATGAAAGGGATCCTACCAGAGCCATAGCCTGACGGAGGGACATGACCGGATTGTGAATTGCCGAGGCGACCAGAGAACGAATCTTGAACTGCTTTTTCTCTGGGAGAAAAGACTTCTGTGTGATCGAGTCTAGGATTAGCCCCAGAAAGGCTTGACGTTGTTGAGGATGAAGCCTGGACTTCTCCCAGTTTATGATCCAACCTAAGCTTTGAAGGATTGAGACCTGTATAGGTGTTCTGCAGAGGGACTCGGACGGACTCACCACCAACAGGTCGTCCAAGTAAAGGACAATGAGGATCTGGCGAGACCTGATGTTCGCCATTACTTCCGCCATTAGTTTTGTGAAGACCCTTGGTGCCATGGAGATACCGAAAGGTAGTGCTCTGAACTGATAATGAAGCACTGATCCGTCATTCTGATGGGCAAATGTGAGGAACTCTTGAGATGCTGGATGGACCGGCACGTGATAATATGCGTCCTTTAAATCGAGGACGGCTATAAAACATCCAGGATATAACAGTATGATTGTAGACGGACCGTCTCCATCTTGAAAGGGTGTTGCACAAGATACTGATTGAGGATTCTGAGATTGATGATTGTTTGAAAAGATAAGTCCGGTTTGCGTACCAAGAACAGAGAATACATCCCCTGTCCTCTTTCCCTTATGGGAACCTGCTGTATTACCTTTTTCAAAAGGAGAGATTGGATTTCTTCCTCCAAAGCTCTAGCCTTCTCTACCTGAGTCATGGATGTTACAACAAAATACCCCCGAGGGGGCGAACTCAGTTCTAAGGAGAGACCGCCTGAGATGATCCGCAGAATCCACGAGCTGGAAGAGATCCTTTCCTATGCAGGGAGAAAGAAAGAGCCTCCCCCCCCCCCCACCAGGAAGATGGAGTCACTGGGGACCCTTGGATTTTGAGGAGGAAGGGCCAAATATGAATCCCGTCGTTTTTCGTCGTCTATCCCTCCAGGAGTCTTGTTCTTTGGGATGCTTCTTATTGAAAAATTGTCTCCTCCGAAAATGCCTACTATGAGGAAACTGTGGTTGCACAGTCAGAAAGCCCTGTTTTCTGTCTGATGCCTTGGAGAGATCATCCAGTTGTGACCCAAATAGAAAGTCTCCTTCACAGGGCATACTGCATAAACGGCCCTTGGATTGTACATTTCCCTTCCAAGATTTCAGCCATAGGACCCTTCTGGCTGAATTGGAAAGGGCCGCAGCTTTTGCTGATAACTTCAAGGAGTCAATTGAAGCGTCGGCAAGAAAGGCCGCCGCCCCTTGTATACGTGGTATGGAGGAGAGGATCTCCTTTTGGGGTGTGTCATCCTTAATCTGGTCTTCCAACTGTTGGACCCAGACCATGAGGGATCGTGTGACACATGTTCCTGCCATTGCCGGTCTTAGAGCTTCTGTAGTAGCCTCCCAAGTGCTACGGAGAAACCCATCCGACTTTTGGTCCAGCTGATCACGGAGGGAACCAACATCCTCAAAGGGGAGAGTTGTGGATTTGGATGCCTTTGCCACCGCCACATCGATCCTAGGAGTTTTGTCCCACGACGTGGTAGCAGCCTCGTCAAAGGGATACTTCCTCTTCAGAGAAGATGAAATCGGTACCCTCTTTTCAGGCTTCTGCCATTGTTCCCTAATTACTTCCTGAATCTTGTGATGGATTGGGAAGACCTTCTTCTTTCTACTTTCCAGGCCCCCGAACATAAGGTCCTGCATAGAGTCTGGACCCTTATCGTCCACCAGCCCCATAGTAGCTCGGACCGCTTTAACCAGGGATGTCACTTCAGAGGGAGGAAAACACTGCCTGCCACCTTCATCCGAAGAAGATGAGTCAGAGTATGAAGGAAAGGCAGGCGAAGAGAATCCAGAATCCCTCTCAGAGCTATCAGACTTATCGAATGATTCGGCCTGTTTCCTAGCAGTCTTACGTTTTTTGGAGCTGACTGGGATAGGGAGCCCATAGAATCCCGTACTTCGGCCCTGATAATGTCCCGTAGCTCTTCCGTGAAACTTTGTGCTTCCGTACATAGGACCTTAATAGAGGAGGGACAAAGGTCTTTCCAGTAATCTGATTACAAAGTTTCCTTGCACACCCCACGTGATCTATAGTTCTTCTTACAGGTATGCTTTTTAGGCACCTGAGAAACAACGGAACATAAGGAAAACATAAGAAAGCAATAAGACAGCAGGCACTCACCCCCCAGGATGGTGGTTATATACCGATTTCGGTGGAGATTTACGATTTCCAGGCTTCCTGGAATCGGAGTGACGACTCGTCGGACTGGAGGGACTTGCCCTGCCAGAGGAGCATTCCCCCCGCTGCTGAGGGTGGGAAGCCTGAGAGTCCTTCTGCCTGTCCGGGACATCCTGCACTGGTAGGGAGCTGTCTGCCATCCTAAGGGAGATCTACTCACCATACCACCGCAAGCGTCACTTCTTTATACCACACCGATTCAAATTTGCCGCCCGAATCCTGTTCCTGGGCGCCGCCATCTTGGACGATTTCCAGGTGCCGCGTCACATCCTCTTCACCCCCGGCGTGTACAGCAGCAGCAGAGCGCCCAGCTCACGGGCTCCGTGTGAGGACTAGCGACAAGGGCGGCGCAGAGCCTAGCTCCCACTCCAGGCTCGCGCCCCACCACCGCATAAGCCAAAGCCCTGGGGAGGTGCTTCCAGGCCCAAATGCCGGCTTTTGGTAAGTACCAAGCTTGCACACAGAGTCGGACCTGGGAGAATCAGTGGGTTGTCTATCAGGACAGGAAACCAAACTGATGTGGAGGGAAGGTACCGCCTTTTTATCAGTGGGTTTCCTGTCCTGATGTGGGCAGAACCTATCTCTCAGGTGGTGCTGTCATGGGCGAAGGGGAAAACAGAATTTCACCACTGTTTTTGGTTTTTATTTTTTTTTAGGTATTCTGTAACAAGAACCTCAACATAATTTTTGTGGGCTTCATAAAAGTGCTAATATGTCAGACACCGGGGCCAAGAGTAGGCCCCCCAGCTGAAAAGGAAGATTTTTGTGTACTCACCGTAAAATCTTTTTCTCTGAGCCTTCATTGGGGGACACAGGACCATGGTCGCAGGGTCTGATTTGTCAACAAGAACTTCGCTCGGCTACATTTCACGGTGTGGCTGTTGAACCCTTCTTGTGCCCTTCTGGAAGTACAGTTTGAGAGAAATAGAGCCTCAGAGCCCTCAGATCCAGATTATGCAGGGACTTCACAAATGAATGAACTGGAGCAGGGCAGAATGAAGGCAGGACGATCTCCTCATTTAGATGAAAGGGAGAAACTACCTTTGGGAGGAAAGACTGAGGGTCGAAAAAACAACCTTGACCTGGTGAAAAAACAGGTAGAGGACAACCCGGCAGGAGAGAGCCGCCAATTCCAAAACTCGCCTCACCGACGTGATAGCCACTAAAAAAAGCGACTTTCCAGGAAAGTAGGAAGCAAGACCTCACGCACTGGTTCAAAAGGAGCTTGGAGAAGGACTCCTAAAACCAGATTAAGGTCCCCTGGATCTAGGGCAGACAATAGGGGGGAACCAAATGGGTAACCCCCTGAAGAAAGGTACGAATCTGAGCTAGAGCCACTAGCTGCTACTGGAAAAAACAACCGAAAGGACAGAAAAACTGTCCCTTGAAGGGTACTGAGGGCTAGGCCAGAATCCAGTCCTACCTGAAAAAAGGTCAGGATGTTGGATAAGGAAAAAGGTAAGCGGCAACTTTCCATGGTGTTCGCACCAGGGAGAAACGATCTCCAGGTTCTATGATAAATGCGAGCCGAGGTGGGCTTTCTAGCATTTATCCTAGTGGAAATGACCTGGAGAGGGAGACAGGCGAGAGAGAGACAAATCATCGGCACTACACCATACGCATCTTGTGAGGGGTCAAATGGCCGTTAAAACTGACGTGTTGATATATGTTCTCGCTGCCAAAAAAAAAAATATATAAACAATCGCTACTCAGGCACCTCCTTCAGGTGGCCAAGACTGTTATACCTCGCCACTGGAAGACCACCGAGTCGCCTTCTGTGGAGGAATGGATAAGTGAGGAGGACATAATCTACCGGATGGAAAGAATTCTGGCCCAATCTCGTAACGATGTAGAGACCACCGTTACAAAGTGGTCCCATTGGGAATCTTTCCTGACCAGTCCTGGTTTCTGTAACGCGAGGTAAACTGTGACATGCACTCGTGCGAACGAAGTGAGACCTTCCTGAGTGCTATTTAATTATGGGTCTTGGTCCGGATGGGCGGGGGGTGTTCGTGGCATACCTCTCTTTTCTATTTCTCTCCCCTCCTTCACTCTTTCCTTCTCTCCTCTGTTTCTTTTTTAAGTGACTCCTGCCTCTGATGCAGTGGAATATAGATTGTTGTTATTGAGTGCAACTTGATGCTACTCTCTCTACTTTGTATATCAATGATTGGGATTGCTTATGTTATGAAAAAAGAGAATTTTGTTTACTTACCGTAAATTCTTTTTCTTATAGTTCCGTATTGGGAGACCCAGACATTGGGTGTATAGCTTCTGCCTCCGGAGGACACACAAAGTACTACACTAAAAAGTGTAGCTCCTCCCTCTGAGCATATACACCCCCTGGATAACCAAATATAGCCAGTTTAGTGCAAAAGCTGAAGGAGAATAGCCACCCACAAGTAGAGATAGCGCAAGAACCGGAACAACCGGAGCCTCTGTCTACAACAACAGCCGGTGAAAACACACGGAACAAGAACTGCCAACAGGCAACAGGGAGGGTGCTGGGTCTCCCAATACGGAACTATAAGAAAAAGAATTTACGGTAAGTAAACAAAAAAGAGAATTTTGTTACTTACCGTAAATTCTTTTTCTTATAGTTCCGACATGGGAGACCCAGACCATGGGTGTATAGCTTCTGCCTCCAGAGGACACACAAAGTACTACACTAAAAAGTGTAGCTCCTCCCTCCGAGCATATACACCCCCTGGATGATACATCTAACCAGTTTAGTGCAAAAGCTGAAGGAGGACATCCACCCATAAGTAGAGACAGAGTAAAACCCGGAATAACCGGAACCTCTGTCTACAACAACAGCCGGTGAAAACACACGGAACAAGAACTGCCAACAGGCAACAGGGAGGGAGCTGGGTCTCCCATGTCGGAACTATAAGAAAAAGAATTTACGGTAAGTAACAAAATTCTCTTTTTCTTCATCGTTCCTTATGGGAGACCCAGACCATGGGACGTCTCAAAGCAGTCCATGGGTGGGAAATAAACAGAACTGAGAAGTAGGCAAAACCTAACTTCACAAATGGGTGACAGCCGCCTGAAGGATGCGTCTGCCCAAGCTCGCATCTGCCGAAGCATGAGCATGCACTTGGTAGTGCTTCGAAAAGGTGTGCAGACTAGACCAAGTGGCAGCCTGACAAACCTGCTGAGCCGTAGCCTGGTGCCTGAAAGCCCAGGAGGCACCGACAGCTCTGGTCGAGTGCGCCTTAATCCCCGGTGGTGGGGGCACCTGAGAACATTGGTAGGCATCGGATATGGCCGACCTAATCCAACGAGCTAGGGTCGGTTTAGAAGCCGAGAGACCCTTGCGCTGACCCGTGGTTAGTACAAAAAGAGGTGCACCGCCTAAGAGCGGCGGTGCGTGACACATAGATCCGGAGTGCCCACACCAAATCCAAAGTATGCAACGCTTTCTCAAAGCGATGCACAGGGGCCGGACAAAGGGAAGGCAATGTAATATCCTGGTTAAGGTGGAAAGGAGACACCACCTTAGGGAGAAAGTCCGGAGTCGGACGGAGAACCACCTTGTCTTGGTGAAAAACCAAAAAGGGTGACTCCGAAGAGAGCGCAGCCAAATCAGAGACTCTCCTGAGAGAAGTTATGGCCACCAGAAAGACCACTTTCTGTGAAAGTCGGAACAAAGGAACCTCCCTAAGAGGCTCAAAGGGGGGTTTCTGTAAGGCCGTGAGGACCAGATTAAGGTCCCAGGGATCCAAAGGCCGCCGATAAGGAGGAATGATGTGAGATGCGCCCTGTATGAAGGTGCGCACCTGGGCCAGTCGGGCGATACGCCGCTGGAACAACACTGACAGAGCCGAGACCTGTCCCTTGAGGGAATTGAGGGATAGTCCTAGCTGCAGGCCGGACTGTAGAAAGGACAGGATGGTCGGCAAAGAAAACGGCCAAGGAGCATGGCCGGATGAGCGACACCAGGACAGGAAAATCCTCCAAGTCCTGTGGTAAATCCTGGCCGAGGAAGACTTCCGAGCCTGAGTCATAGTGGAGATGACCTCGGAAGGAATGCCTGAAGCCGTCAGGATCCAGGACTCAAGAGCCACGCCGTCAATCTGAGGGCCGCAGAATTCTGGCGGAAAAACGGACCTTGAGAGAGAAGGTCTGGGCGGTCCGGAAGATGCCACGGAATTTCTACGGACAGACGGAGCAGGTCTGGGTACCAAGCTCGCCTGGGCCAGTCTGGAGCAATGATTATAACCCGACGGCCCTCCATTCTGATCTTGCGCAGGACTCTGGGCAAGAGAGCTAGAGGGGGAAACACGTAGGACAGACGGAACTGGGACCAATCTGGAACCAGCGCGTCCGCTGCCAAGGCCTGAGGATCGTGGGAGCGAGCCACGTAAACCGGGACCTTGTTGTTGTGCCGGGATGCCATTAGATCCACTTCCGGAGTGCCCCACTTGCGGCAGATTGACCGGAACACTGCCGGATGCAGGGCCCACTCGCCGCTGTCCACGGTTTGACGGCTGAGATAATCTGCCTCCCAGTTTTCTACGCCTGGGATGTGGACTGCGGATATGGTGGACTTTGAGTCCTCCGTCCACTGAAGGATGCGTTGAACCTCCAACATCGCCAGGCGGCTGCGAGTCCCGCCCTGGTGATTGATGTAGGCAACTGCTGTCGCGTTGTCCGATTGGACTCGAATGTGCTTGCCTGCCAACAGATGGTGAAAGGCTACGAGAGCTAGAAGTACGGCCCTGATTTCCAGCACATTGATCGAGAGGGCTGATTCGGACGGAGTCCAAGTGCCCTGTGCTCGGTGGTGGAGAAACACTGCTCCCCAGCCGGATAGACTGGCATCCGTGGTGAGAATCACCCATGACGGGGCCAGAAAGGAGCGTCCCTGGTACAGAGAGAGGGGCCGAAGCCACCACTTAAAGAGAGCTCCTGGTCTGTGGCGACAGAGCCACCAGCCTGTGCAAGGAAGAAGTCCCTTGTCCCAACAGCGGAAAATGTCCAGCTGCAGGGGACGCAGATGGAACTGGCAAGGGGAACCGCTTCTATTGACGCCACCATCTGACCCAGCACCTGCATGAGGTGCCTGATGGAATGACGGCGGAGCCTCAGCAGAGAGCGAACCGCCAGATGAAGAGACTGCTGTTTGACTAAGGGCAGCTTCACAAGTGCCAGCAGAGTCTCGAATTGCATCCCTAGGTACGTAAGTTCCTGGGTCGGGGTCAGAGTGGACTTGCAAGCGTGGCGAGAGTGAGCGAGACACTCCGCTGACAGTCTGCACTGGAAGAAGCCCTGACTAGAAGGGCGTCCAGGTAAGGAATCACTACCAACCCCTGGAGGAGCAGAACCGCAACTGGTGAATACACGAGGGGCCGTGGCTAACCCAAAGGGGAGAGCCACGAATTGGAAATGTTCCTCTCCGATTACAAAACGTAGCCAACGCTGGTGTGAAACTGCGAATGGCACATGCAGAGAGACATCCCTGGTGATTGATGTAGGCAACTGCTGTCGCGTTGTCCGACTGGACTCGAATGTGCTTGCCTGCCAACAGATGGTGAAAGGCTACGAGAGCTAGAAGTACGGCCCTGATTTCCAGCACATTGATCGAGAGGGCTGATTCGGACGGAGTCCAAGTGCCCTGTGCTCGGTGGTGGAGAAATACTGCTCCCCAGCCGGAGAGACTGGCGTCCGTGGTGAGGATCACCCAGGACGGAGTCAGGAAGGAGCGTCCCTGAGACAGAGAGAGGGGCCGAAGCCACCACTGGAGAGAGCTCCTGGCCTGTGGCGACAGAGCCACTAGCCTGTGCAAGGAAGAGGTCCGCTTGTCCCAAAAGCGGAGAATGTCCAGCTGCAGAGGACGCAGATGGAACTGGGCAAAGGGAACCGCTTCCATTGACGCCACCATCTGACCCAGCACCTGCATGAGGTGCCTGATGGAATGACGGCGGGGCTTCAACAGAGAACGCACCGCCAGATGAAGGGACTGCTGTTTGACTAAGGGCAGCTTCACAAGTGCCGGCAGAGTCTCGAATTGCATCCCTAGGAACGTAAGTTTCTGGGTCGGGGTCAGAGTGGACTTGGGCAGATTGACAAGCCACCCGAAATGAACAAGCGTGGCGAGAGTGAGCGAGACACTCCGCTGACAGTCTGCACTGGATGAGGCCTTGACTAGAAGGTCGTCCAGGTAAGGGATTACTGCCAACCCCTGGAGATGCAGAACCGCAACCACTGCTGCCATGACCTTGGTGAAAACACGAGGAGCCGTGGCTAACCCGAAGGGGAGAGCCACGAATTGGAAATGTTCCTCTCCGATTGCAAAACGTAGCCAACGCTGGTGTGAAACTGCAATTGGCACATGCAGATAGGCATCTCTGATGTCGATGGATGCTAGAAAATCTCCCTGGGTCATTGAGGCAATGACCGATCGCAGAGATTCCATGTGGAAGTGCCGCACCTGAACATGCTTGTTGAGAAGCTTGAGTTCCAGGATGGGCCGGAAGGAACCGTCCTTCTTGGGGACTAGGAAGAGGTTTGAGTAGAAACCTCTGAACCGTTCCCAGGCGGGAACCGGAACAATTACTCCGTTGGCCTGCAAGGATGCCACTGCCTGTGAGAAGGCGGCGACTTTGGAGCAGGGGGGAGTGGACATAAAAAATCTGTTTGGCGGGCTGGAAGAAAATTCTATCCTGTAGCCGTGGGAGATGATATCCCGCACCCACTGATCGGAGACGTGTTCAAACCACACGTCGCCAAAGTGGGAGAGCCTGCAACCGACCAAGGACGTTGCTGGCGCGGCCAGATAGTCAAGAGGAGGCTGCCTTAGTGGCAGCAGCTCCTGCGGTCTTCTGAGGACGCGGCTTCGTGCGCCAGTTGGGTTTTTGGTCCTTGGCTGAGTTAGTGGACGAGGCCGAGGGCTTAGAGGACGACCAGTTGGAAGAACGAAAAGAACGAAACCTCGACTGGTTCCTGCCCTGGACAGGTTTCCTGGTTTTAGTTTGTGGCAAGGAAGTACTCTTCCCGCCAGTAGCTTCCTTAATAATTTCATCCAGTTGTTCACCGAACAGCCTGGACCCAGCAAATGGGAGCCCAGCAAGGTACTTATTTTTTTTTTTTTTTTTTTTTTAACTATATTTTTATTCAAATTTTTCAATAACATAACATTGGCATAAGCGAATTCAGCATTGTAAATTCAACATTACATTGTCATATTTGATCATCCCAAATTCCATACCAATTTTTAAAATCAATAACCGTAACATGGCAAGATAAAGCAAAGGAAAGCAGCGACCCCTTAACCCATCATTCTTATCATTCCCCCCATTGAACCCTTGTGAACATGGTAATGACATATAATAAAGAAGTCCCACTCAAATCGGTTATTTCCCCCTCTCCTTTTAGTCAACTTTCGGCCTTTCCTCCCCCACCTCCAAGCCATCCAATGTATCCTTCAATTTTTCAGTATGATACCAGACTGTGTCTTTGAAAGGTGACATAATCCTGACTATCTCCTCCCGAGTACAATAGGCCAGTATGAATTTCTTCCATTTGTTAAAGTGCTGTCGTATTCTATCCGCCCTCCTTTCTGCATCCAATCCTTCTATTTCAAGAAGATGCATGAGCTGACCCAAGATCTCTTCAATCGCGGGGACCCTAGACTCCAACCAATTTTTTAGTATCGCTCTCTTGGCTGCCAGAAGTATCACATGTATAAGTCTGGGTGGGTTAGTCATCTTCCCTTTGGTATCGTTCCCCTCCTCCCAATGGTGAAAAATAGCGAACCCAGGTGAGAGCCGAACTTCAAGACCCCACACCTTTTGTATACAACTTTTGATCTGTGACCATAATGGACTCAAATGGGGGCAGGACCACAACCCGTGAAGGAGATCAGTTCCACTACTCTTACACTTAGGGCAATACGTAATCCTGTCTGGCTTTGTTGCTGATGGAGGGAGATTAAAACCATAAATTGCCTTGTGCATAATTCTAAATTGGGTTTCTCGCCAATTCTCATTTAAAATTGATTTACGAAGAGCATTCCACCCTCCCCTAATTTTTACCCCCATAGACGGGTCCTCAAATTGTTTCTCCCAAGATTTAAATAAACCTTCCGGGTGCTGTCCTATTAATAGATCACGCATGGCTCCATAAAGAAAAGAGATAGATGATGAAGTTATTGAGTTCTTTACCAGACAATCAAAAGAGTTAAATACTACCTCCTGGGTCACATCATGCAACTGAGTCATAATACTATATCTCACTTGGTCATATTGGATTACTTGGTTAGGCCCCAGGCCATACTGCGCTATAATTTCATCTCTACTCAACCATCTAGGTTCTGAGGTGTGCAAGAGATGAGCAACAGTCCTTATACCCCTCACCTTCCACTCTTCAAACAGCTTATTGCTTGTCCCCTGCACAAACTCTGGATTCCCCCATATAGGCAAGTATTTGGATATTTTATGGGGAAGTTTGTAGTTTTTCCTCAACGCCTTCCACGCTGCAATCGTGTCTTTAAATAAGGAAGAGTGCTTGATTTTCACTGGGAGATTAGCCTGCCTAGTATGAAGCAATGCCACCAGATCCCAAGGTTGTGCATAGTCTCTCTCAAGCTCCAACGCTGAATAATGCCTAGAGCCTTTAATCCAATCCAGTATATATCTAGTCAAACAGGCTATATTGTAACCCCGAATGTTCGGCAAACTCAGACCTCCATGAACCTTAGATGCCATCAACTTCTTAAGCCCTATACGAGGGCGTTTCCCCCTCCAAATGAAGTGTGAAAAAGCTCTATTTAGCTGGACAATATCTTTATGCTTGAGAAGCAGGGGAAGTGTTTGAAGATGATACATTAATTTTGATATCGACATCATCATGAAGGTCGTGCCATCTTTTAAGATCTTGCTCTATTTGGCTCAGAAGGGGTGGATAGTTTAGACTATAAAGGGTTGCCGGAACCTTACCTATTTTAACTCCCAGGTATGTGATATATGACTTAGCCACTGTAATTCCTTCAAAAGGGTTCTGCTCCCGTGTTTGAACATTTGTCCCTCCCAGGTATAGGAGCTCGCACTTTGACGCATTAATCTTGAAGCCTGAATACGCTCCAAACTCTCGCAAAATTTGTAAAATCTCGGGGACCTGCTGAGCTGGATTCGAAAGGAAAAGCAAAATGTCATCTGCAAAAAAAGCTGACTGAATTTGTCTATTATTTACAGAAATACCCTGGAAGGTGCTATGTGTAGATAACAATCGTACCAATGGTTCCAGAGCCAGATTAAAAAGTAATGGGGAAAGGGGGCAACCCTGTCTGGTTCCTTTCAGTAACGGAAAAGGGGCTGACAGATATCCTGGAATGTAAACTTGAGCCTTCGGATTTGTGTAAATTTCTCTAATGTAGGTATAAAATGACCCCGAAAAACGCATTTCATCTAGAACTCTATAAAGCCATGACCACTCAATATTGTCAAAGGCTTTCTCGGCATCTATTGTAAGCAAAGCGGGAGATTCTCCTTTCAGAGGCCGAAGGTTAACCCTATCCAGGACAAGAAGAACTTTTCTAATATTTAGTGTCCCTGATCTTTTCTGAATGAAACCGGCCTGTGCTGGGGAAATCAGTTGGGGAAGAATTATAGCTAGACGATTCGCCATAATCTTTGACATTATCTTCATATCTAGGTTGATAAGTGATATGGGCCTATACGAACCCGGATCCTTCGGGTCCTTCCCCTGTTTAGGGATCAATTTTATATATGCCCGGTTATTATTTTGGAAAGACGCATTACCGTCTAGTATGCTATTATACAGTTCTAGTAATGTAGGTAAGATCTCTTCCTTTACTGTTTTATAGAATTCTCCCGTAAATCCGTCAGGGCCAGGGGCTTTATAATTATGCATGGAGTTGATTGTCCCCAATACTTCTTCCCCCGTAATTTTAGCATTCAGAAAAGTGCGATGCTCTTCTGTGAGTCGAGGTAGTGTCACTTTAGATAAAAGATTATTATCAGGAAATTTGTCTCCCTTTTCCGACGAATAAAGGTTTCTATAATACGTGCCTAAAGTCTCAATTATTGTCTTAGGGTTTTTGTGTATCTCCCCCTTTTGATTTTTTATTTGCATGGGTCCCTGAGTTATAGTCCTATTTTTCGCTAAGTTGGCCAGTATTTTCCCTGCTTTATTTCCAAAGCGATGTAATGTAGCTTCTTGCATTGACCTAGCCATTTGTTCCCGTTTTTCCGCCCACTCATTAAAAGCTCTTTGGGCTATTACCCATCTATCTCTATGGTCCCCATCAGGATGCTTTTGAAAAGAAGTATATGCTTCCCTCAATTTATGGGAGGTTTCAGTAAATTTAAGATGAGCCTTTTTCTTCAAATAGGAAACATGTGCTATCGTTCTGCCCCGTAATACTGCCTTCGCCGTATCCCATAATAACATAGGTGTGTCTTTATGTTGATCATTATGTACCATAAATTCCGTCCACCATCCCTTTAATTTCAAGGAAAAATCTTCGTTATCTTTAAGGAAGGAAGGATATCGCCACAGATAGTCCGTTCCTCTGGGATAAATGTTTGCTAGGTCTAGCACCACCGGGGCATGGTCAGAAATCACCAAATCCTGGATAGTAGCTGAGTGGAGCGCACGTACCAGGTTCCCTGAAATAAGGAAGTAGTCAATGCGAGACCAGGAGCTATTAGCATGTGAATAGTGCGTAAATTCCCTATCCTGAGGGTGCAGTAGTCTCCACGCATCCCATAAGGCCGTGGCATTTAACAGAGGACGCATAACTTTATCATGGCCGCGCGGTACATTTGGGGGGCCTTTAGCATTTTTCCTGTCCTCTAGCACAGATACCACCGAGTTGAAATCCCCCCCAATTATTAGATTAAAATGGGCATGTTCTAAAATTTTGGCCTCAAGTCGTTGAAAGAATGATTTGTTGTTTTCGTTCGGGGCATAAATATTAAAGATTTTATAAATTCCTCCAGGTATCTCCACTGAGACCATCTGAACCCTACCTTCCGTGTCCGCATATGTTTCCAGGACTTGATGTTGTAATCTCCTACTTACTAATGTAATAACCCCTGCTTTCCTTTTAACTGAAGATGACCCATAGACTCCTCCAACCCACAATTTCCCCATCCTCTGCATGTCTGAACCTTCCAGATGAGTTTCCTGAAGGAGCGCAATGTCCGGTTTGAGGCGATTAAGGTGGCGTAATATCTTAATTCTTTTTTGGGGGGAACGTAACCCCTTAACATTCCAGGTGACTATTCTCATAAAGTGCATGTAATAAATGGAAATCCTGCCTTTCGTTTACCATGTTTTTGCTGCCCTCCTTTGCCAAAAAAAAATTCAACCAATTAGACAATTGAACATAGTGCTCACTTGCAATAACGAGAGTAGTAGTAATAATAATAGCTCTGTGTAAAATCTTTGCTACTTCACTTGAATCCAAAATCCCCAAACATTTCAAACATCTCCCTCCCCTCCCCCCCCCCCAACTATACCATAATACTCAGACTTCACTTTTTTCTGATCATCTTCCAAGCTCAGTCAACCTTATACTTGTATAGCATTTCACCAATATAAAGGAGTGTCCCACCTACAAAGAAAGAGAGAAGGAGAAAAAAAAAAAAAAAAAAAAAAGGTTCTCTTTCCTTTCCTCCGCCTCAGATTTCTTGAACTTTTTCCACTGCGGCTTCTCCAGCCTAAATCAAAAACAGGTGTCCCACCTTGAACTTCATACATCCGACATTAGTCTATTTGTCTCAGGTTCCCTTAAGTTCCTTGTTTTGTTGTCTCCGGTCCTTCGGGGAAGCTGTAGCGAGCTTCACAGAGCTCCCTTTGGTCACTCTCTGGTTCGGTGAGTCGTTGCGCCCTTGTCCTGGAGAATTCCTGAGGTCACGAGGACTGTTGATCCGCTCAATAAAGGCCTCTGCCTCCTTTGGACTTGAGAAAGAATTGTAGGATCCATCCTGATGTCTGATAATCAACGTTGCCGGGTACTTTAACTGGAAGCGTATATTTCTCTTAAATAAGGCAGAGCATATGTATGAGAATGCCCTCCGCTGCCGTGTGACCTCCGCAGAAAAATCCTCGAAGAGCAAGATGCGCGAGCCTTTCACCTCCAAGGGATGTTTCAATTTCTTGTATGCCTGTAATATTTCCTGTTTATCGGAGAAGTCCAAGTATTTCATTATGACTTGTCTTGGGCGTCTGTTATTTTCACTCTCATCACCTCTCCTTGGCGGACCAATGCGGTGCACCCTTTCCACTTTTGTCCTTCCTGCTACTCCCAGGGTTGTAGGAATAGTGGATTCACACAATGTACGTAGCTCACCAACCGGGTATGTTTCAGGCAGGCCGACAATGCGCAAATTGCTTCTTCTGGAGCGGTTCTCCAGATCGTCCACACGGTCCCTCAGGATCAGATTCTCCTTGGCCAGACGCATGACTGTAGTGTGGTCAGAGCTGAAGTCCTCCTCTAACGTCGACATTTTGGTTTCCATAGCCGCAACCTGTTCCACCGTCTCATCAAGTTGGTTCTGTATGGCACTGAGAGCTTTTGCTATTGATGCTTTAATTGTAGCGGAGATGTCAGGTAGCAAACGATTGGCGACTTCATCAGCCAGACGCTTATAATCCATACCCTCCACTGTTTTGAATACATCCGGGGTCCCCGTGGAATCCTCCATCTCCATCTGATGAGTATTCTCAGGTGACCGAGGGACACTTAATTCTGTATGGGCAGTCACAATCTTTTTTTCACACTGTACGCTGGATGTATGAGGATTTTGTGTTTTGGAGCTGCTACGCAGCAGGTATCTTTCCATCAAATAGTGAATGAAGGGACGCAAGTTTTGACACTGATTTAGTGTGGGTTGTCAGACAAATCTTGATTCTGCTCCCCCTTTTGTTTATTCTTACTTTCACCCCTTTCTCCCCCCTGCCAGAGTTATATGAATTCTCACTGTCCTGAAACTTTGCAGGGATGTATGTTTAAACTTCCCTCCTTCAGCTTCTTTCACTTTCTCCAGAGCTTTGCACTGATTCTGTATGCCTAGAGATTCAGCACCTGCTTGTTAAGCACAGGTCTGGACAAGATGGGGGAAGGGCCCAGGGATTCCCGGCGTTTTAACTCTGCTCTTTGCAGAACTTGTCAGTAGCGTTGTTTGCAGCTGATATCTTATCAGGACTCCAGGAGATTTATTATTCTGCTGCCGGTTAACTGTTTAGTGCTGGGGGAGTGAGTGCAAGGTAAGCTGCGTCCTGCTCTCTGTGTACAGATCTGATGTTAGTGCAGGGCAGGCTCCGGCGCCATCTTTATCATGCTGCCAGATCTTGAGAGGGAGGGGGAGAGCGAAGTTCACCGCGCTGTTTCAAGTGATTATCTCCACGGCTCCCCATGAACATCCCTGCATTCAGCAACTTCACTCACCGGCGGTATGGAGCGGGGGAGGCTGGTGGGATGTCCGGTATATATGTCAGAGCTGCAGGGAATGACAGAGCTCAGGCGTCCTGTGTCCTACATGATCAGCGCAGGAGCCGGAAGTCCCAAGGTACTTCTTTGAAGAAGCGTCTGCCTTCCACTCTCGAAGCCACAAGATCATGCGGATAGCGAGGGAATTAGCCGAAGCCACCGCAGTGCGGTGAGAAGCCTCCAGCATGGCAGACATGGCATAGGATGAAAAGGCTGAAGCCTGGGAAGTTAAGGCAACCATTTCGGGCATAGAGTCCCTGGTGAGGGAATGCATCTCCTCTAGAGAAGCAGAGATGGCTTTGAGAGCCCACACTGCTGCAAAAGATGGGGAGAACGAGGCCCCTGCCGCCTCATATACAGATTTGGCCAGAAGGTCAACCTGGCGGTCAGTGGAATCCTTAAGTGAGGTGCCATCAGCCACTGATACAACTGTCCGGGCTGTGAGTCTAGACACCGGAGGGTCTACCTTTGGTGAATGAGCCCACTCCTTGACCACCTGTGGTGGAAAGGGAAAACGGTCATCAGAACCACGCTTTGGGAAGCGTTTGTCATGACAGGCCCTAGGCTTGGTCACAGTGGCCTGAAAACTGGAGTGGTTAAAGAACACACTCCTTGTTCTCTTAAGCAAGGTAAACTGGTGCTTTTCTGCCAGAGAGGGTTGCTCCTCTGATACTGGCGGATTGAGGTCCAGTACAGAATTAATGGACGCAATCAAATCACTAACATCTGCGTCACTTTCGGACAGATCAATGGGGCACATGGAGGTAGCGTCCGAGCCCCCAGTAAAGGCATCCTCCTCGTCCTGCGAGTCAGCTCGTGAATCAGAGCCACGGGACGGGGAAGGAGAGGGAGCCCTGCGCCTCCTTTTAGGAGGACGGGGTCTGGGACCAGATGAAGAATCCTCTGTGAGCTCCGCTGAGAGAGCCCTAGCAGCAGAGGCGCCCTGTGAAGGGGGCTGATGCATGGTCAGCAAAGTCCGGGACAGCTGTCCCATGGAGTCGGCAAAAGACTGGGAGATTGACCTAGAGAAGGATTCTACCCAAGCCGGGGGTTCAGCCACCGGAGCCGGAGCAGCCGGAGGGACCACTGTGGGTGCGATACCAGGCTGAGGCATTGCCAGGTTAGAGCAGGCATCACAATGTGGATATGTGCTCGGTTCAGGCAGCACGAGCTTACATGCAGTGCATATTGCGTACAGCCTTGCAGCCTTGCTCCTTGTGTGAGACATGCTGCTGAAGTGGGGGCTCTGAGCCAGAATGACCCCCAGAGAGTATATAAGCAGGTCCACAACCGGAGGTTGTGGCTTACCAGACCGTTTGTGTGCCCTCCAGATCCCACAGCCCGGACCCCCGAGAGATGCTGCAGCCAGCGCCGATCGCTGTGAGAACGCTGATAAAATGGCGCCGGAGCGAGGAGAGGGGGCGGGGCCTACTCTGAGAGCGGGAACTGGAGGGCCAAGGAGATTTACAGGGGAGGGAACATTTCCTCAGAGAGGAGTGTCCCTCCCCTGTGCCGAACGGCCGCTGGGCGGAGCCGCACTGTCCCTCTGCATGATTGACATGCAGGGGCAGTGAAATCGAAACTAGGCCTCAGGCGAAGCCGGGGCCTAAATTTAATGATGCGGCTGGCGCGCAGGCACCATCGGCGCGGTTCTCAGGCGAAAAGCAGAGAACCGGCCGGAAATGTCAGAATAGATACACAGCCCACTCCTCTCCCCAACAATAAAGTACAAGGGACCCCCCGAAAATAACGTCTCAGATACTTAGCTTGTGAGACGCAGGGTTTCAAGTCCCTGGGGATGAGTGCTCCGTCCGGCAGGATCCTGAAGGGCTGCGGATGGAGACGGGTCTCCTGCAAGGCAGGGAGAACCGTGCTGGCTCCCACTTCAAGCCAGAGCCCGAGGGATGGTGAAGGAGCGCGGCATGTAAGGCTCCAGCCCTGAAATCAACCTTAACAGCACCGCCGACACAGTGGGGTGAGAAGGGACATGCCGGGAGTCCAGGCTTGGACCCGCTTTTCTTCAAACTCTTTCCAAAAATCAAAAATCAGATGAGAATGCATGTGTGGATGTATGCCTCCTGAACACAAAGCATTGAACTGGCTATATTTGGTTATCCAGTGGGTGTATATGCTCAGAGGGAGGAGCTACACTTTTTAGTGTAGTACTTTCTGTGTCCTCCGGAGGCAGAAGCTATACACCCAATGTCTGGGTCTCCCATAGGAACGATAAAGAAATCAAGAAAAATGTTAAATTCCAAAAAAAAAAAAAAAAAAAAAAAAAAAAATCAAAAAACTGATGTGTTGAAGCTTCTGTTACACTTAGAGATTAACCTGTTGCTATCCGATTATATCCGATATTCTTGGGTTCTGGCATTGACCACAGACGGTCCCCGCCCGTGTGGTATGGATAGGGCTCAGCTAATGCCACCATGTAGGCACATTATAAAAGCATTCTCCTGCATCATTCATTTTTCAAAGAGCTATTTTTTGTTTGGCTGTTGCAGTTGCGACTTCTACTCCGGTATAAGAACGAGGCTCCTATATTCTTGAGCATTTTTTGGAATAATTCCCATGAAAACATCCTTGTAATGTAAAATAAATGAGAAACTAAAGCCAAAATTCTCAAATAAATACTAACACAAACTAAAAGACAAGGCTTTAATACTTCATAAAAATGTACAAAAATAGCCCGGTCAGCAGAATGTTTACCACAGAGTAATCACTGGGGGGGGGGGGGAGGGGGGAAGGCGGCAAATAAAATGGAATATAAAAAAATAAGATTCTGCTTAAATTCAGAATTACAGTTCAGTCCCCCACCCCCGCCTGCCCAGAGCCAATGGGGATAAATAGATCTCCAAAACAAGATGAATTTAATTGTTTTACAGTAAATCAAGTGGCACATTCTGTCATTGGTTGCTTAAGGCAAATATTAGGGGGGAAAAAGAAAAAAAAAAAAAAACAAAAAACACAAAGTGAAATTTACAACTTGTAGTTTTAAACACTGAGCACATTTCTCCAATGGAGATAATTATTTGTACAGAGCGCAGCGGATTTGATTTGTGGAAGGCGAACAATTCCCTGCTAGAAACTAGAAGAATCAGGCATTTGTCGCTTGTTAACTGTAAACGTATTTGGTAATGAGTTGTTCCTATTGATCGTCGTCCAGTTGCTCCAAGAGGGTTCTTCTCCGCTTTTCGAGCTCCCCTTCACTTAATTCGCTTCCAGATGTGTCCCAGTTACCCTGCAAAAAGAAAAAAAATGTAAACGATCTGTCGGGGGTTAACTATGAGAAACTGAAAGTAACTACAGACCTCTAGGATCAGTGTGCACCGTATAGATTACAAATCACAAAGAGTGCATGTTACAATCAGCTTTCCTGAGCCTAAAATCCGTGTACTGCGGGCGTTTATTAATGTAGAGTTGGCCAAGCCCCAAACTTGCTTTGACAGCTCCTCAGTGTCCCTCCTCCCTGCTGCGATCTCACACTGCTCAGTTCAAGCTGCAGTAGGTAATAAGGCTGGGAGAGCGGAGACTGAATGCACTTGTACTCATAAGTCAACTTCATTCTCATACCAGTCTTAACCCCTTCATGAGAGGGCTATATTCCATTTTCTCCCTCCCTTCTTCCAAGAGCTATCAATTCTCATTTTTCCGTCATTATAGCTGTATGGGGGCTTGTTTTTTTTGCGGGACTAGTTGTAATTTTCAATGATACCACATAGTGTACTGCAAAACAGGACAAGAGATTACAAGAGCGATGAAACTGCAAAAAAAAAAAAAAAAAAAAGTGCAATTCCACAATTGTTTCTGGGATTCTCCAAGTCAGTATGAGTCCGCAGATACCAAACATGTACAGTGCTGGCCAAAAGTATTGGCACCCCTGCAATTCTGTCAGATAATACTCAGTTTCTTCTTGAAAATGATTGCAATCACAAATTCTTTGGTATTATTAACTTCATTTAATTTGTCGTCAATGGAAAAAAAAAAAAAAGATTGTCAAAGCCAAATTGGATATAATTCCACACCAAACATAAAAAAGAGGGTGGACAAAAGTATTGGCACTGTTTGAAAAATCATGTGATGCTTCTGTAATTTGTGTAATTAACAGCCCCTGTAACTTACCTGTGGCACCTAACAGGTGTTGGCAATAATAAATCACACTTCCAGCCAGTTGACATGGATTAAAGTTGACTCAACCTCTGTCCTGTGTCCTTGTGTGCACCACATTGAGCATGGAGAAAAGAAAGAAGACCAAAGAACGGTCTGAGGACTTGAGACTCCAAATTGTGAGGAAGCATGAGCAATCTCAAGGCTACAAGTCCATCTCCAAAGATCTGAAAGTTCCTGTGTCTACGGTGCGCAGTGTCAAGAAGTGTAAAGCCCATGGCACTGTGGCTAACCTCCCTAGATGTGGAAGGAAAAGAAAAATTGACGAGAGATTTCAACGCAAGATTGTGCGGATGGTGGATAAAGAACCTCGACTAACTTCCAAACAAGTTCAAGCTGCCCTGCAGTCCGAGGGTACAACAGTGTCAACCCGTACTATCAGTCGGCGTCTGAATGCAAAGGGACTGTATGGTAAGATACCCAGGAAGACCCCACTTCTTACCCCGAGACATAAAAAAGCCAGGCTGGAGTTTGCCAAAACTTACCTGAGAAAGCCTAAAATGTTTTGGAAGAATGTTCTCTGGTCAGATGAGACAAAAGTAGAGCTTTTTGGGAAAAGCCATCAACATAGTTTACAGGAAAAAGAAGGGAATTTTGTTACTTACCGTAAATTCCTTTTCTTCTAGCTCCTATTGGGAGACCCAGCCGATTGGGTGTATAGCACTGCCTCCGGAGGCCACACAAAGCAATTACACTAAAAAGTGTAAGGCCCCTCCCCTTCTGGCTATACACCCCCAGTGGGATCACTGGCTCACCAGTTTTAGTGCAAAAGCAAGAAGGAGGAAAGCCAATAACTGGTTTAAACAAATTCACTCCGAAGTAACCTCGGAGAACTGAAAACCGTTCAACATGAACAACATGTGTACCCGAAAAACAACCAAAAATCCCGAAGGACAACAGGGCGGGTGCTGGGTCTCCCAATAGGAGCTAGAAGAAAAGGAATTTACGGTAAGTAACAAGATTCCCTTCTTCTTCGGCGCTCCATTGGGAGACCCAGACGATTGGGACGTCCAAAAGCTGTCCCTGGGTGGGTAAAGAATACCTCATGTTAGAGCTGCAAGACAGCCCTCCCCTATATGGAGGCAACTGCCGCCTGCAGGACTCTTCTACCTAGGCTGGCGTCCGCCGAAGCATAGGTATGCACCTGATAATGTTTGGTGAAAGTGTGCAGACTCGACCAGGTAGCTGCCTGGCACACCTGTTGAGCTGTAGCCTGGTGTCGCAATGCCCAGGACGCACCCACGGCTCTGGTAGAATGGGCCTTCAGCCCTGATGGAACCGGAAGCCCAGCAGAACGGTAGGCTTCAAGAATTGGTTCTTTGATCCATCGAGCCAGGGTGGCCTTAGAAGCCTGCGACCCTTTGCGCTTACCAGCGACAAGGACAAAGAGTGCATCCGAACGGCGCAAGGGCGCCGTGCGGGAAATGTAGATTCTGAGTGCTCTCACCAGATCCAACAAATGTAAATCCTTCTCATACCGATGAACTGCATGAGGACAAAACGAAGGCAAAGAGATATCCTGATTAAGATGAAAAGAGGATACCACCTTCGGGAGAAACTCCTGAATGGGGCGCAGCACTACCTTGTCCTGGTGGAAGACCAGGAAGGGAGCCTTGGATGATAGCGCTGCCAGCTCAGACACTCTCCGAAGAGATGTGATCGCTACCAGAAAAGCCACTTTCTGTGATAGTCTAGAAAGTGAAACCTCCCTCAGAGGCTCGAAGGGCGGCTTCTGGAGGGCAACTAGTACCCTGTTCAGATCCCATGGATCTAACGGCCGCTTGTACGGGGGTACGATATGGCAAACCCCCTGTAGGAACGTGCGCACCTTAGGAAGGCGTGCCAAACGCCTCTGCAAAAAGACGGATAGCGCCGAGACCTGACCTTTAAGGGAGCCGAGCGACAAACCTTTTTCTAACCCAGATTGCAGGAAAGAAAGAAAGGTAGGCAATGCAAATGGCCAGGGAGACACTCCCTGAGCAGAGCACCAGGATAAGAATATCCTCCACGTTCTGTGGTAGATCTTAGCGGACGTGGGCTTCCTAGCCTGTCTCATGGTGGCAACGACCCCTTGAGACAATCCTGAAGACGCTAGGATCCAGGACTCAATGGCCACACAGTCAGGTTCAGGGCCGCAGAATTCCGATGGAAAAACGGCCCTTGGGACAGTAAGTCTGGTCGGTCTGGTAGTGCCCACGGTTGGCCGACCGTGAGCTGCCACAGATCCGGATACCACGCCCTCCTCGGCCAGTCTGGGGCGACGAGTATGACGCGGCTGCAATCGGATCTGATCTTGCGTAGCACTCTGGGCAAGAGTGCCAGAGGTGGAAACACATAAGGGAGCCGGAACTGCGACCAATCTTGCACTAGGGCGTCTGCCGCCAGCGCTCTTTGATCGCGAGACCGTGCCATGAAGGTTGGGACCTTGTTGTTGTGCCGGGACGCCATGAGGTCGACGTCCGGCCTTCCCCATCGGCGACAGATTTCCTGAAACACGTCTGGGTGAAGGGACCATTCCCCTGCGTCCATGCCCTGGCGACTGAGGAAGTCTGCTTCCCAGTTTTCTACGCCGGGGATGTGAACTGCGGATATGGTGGAGGCCGTGGCTTCCACCCACATCAGAATCCGCCGGACTTCCTGGAAGGCTTGCCGACTGCGTGTCCCCCCTTGGTGGTTGATGTATGCCACCGCTGTGGAGTTGTCCGACTGAATTCGGATCTGCCTTCCTTCCAGCCACTGCTGGAAGGCTAGTAGGGCAAGATACACTGCTCTGATTTCCAGAACATTGATCTGAAGGGTGGACTCCTGCTGAGTCCACGTACCCTGAGCCCTGTGGTGGAGAAAAACTGCTCCCCACCCTGACAGACTCGCGTCTGTCGTGACCACCGCCCAAGACGGTGGTAGGAAGGATCTTCCCTGTGATAATGAGGTGGGAAGAAGCCACCACTGCAGAGAGTCCTTGGCCGTCTGGGAAAGGGAGACTTTCCTGTCCAGGGATGTTGACTTCCCGTCCCATTGGCGGAGAATGTCCCATTGAAGTGGGCGCAGATGAAACTGCGCAAACGGAACCGCTTCCATTGCCGCCACCATCTTCCCGAGGAAGTGCATGAGGCGTCTTAAGGAGTGCGACTGACTTTGAAGGAGAGCCTGCACCCCAGTCTGTAGTGACCTCTGCTTGTCCAGCGGAAGCTTCACTATCGCTGAGAGAGTATGAAACTCCATGCCAAGATACGTTAGTGATTGGGTCGGTGACAGATTTGACTTTGAGAAGTTGATGATCCACCCGAACGTCTGGAGAGTCTCCAGTGCAACAGTCAAGCTGAGTTGGCATGCCTCTTGAGAGGGTGCCTTGACCAGTAGATCGTCCAAGTAAGGGATCACAGAGTGTCCCTGAGAGTGCAAGACTGCTACCACTGCCGCCATGATCTTGGTGAACACCCGTGGGGCTGTCGCTAGACCAAATGGCAGAGCTACGAACTGAAGATGGTCGTCTCCTATCACGAAGCGTAGAAAGCGTTGGTGCTCTGTAGCAATCGGCACGTGGAGATAAGCATCCTTGATGTCTATTGATGCTAGGAAATCTCCTTGAGACATTGAGGCAATGACTGAGCGGAGGGATTCCATCCGGAACCGCCTGGCGTTCACATGCTTGTTGAGCAGTTTTAGGTCCAGAACAGGACGGAATGAGCCGTCCTTTTTTGGCACCACAAAGAGATTGGAGTAAAAACCTTGACCTCGTTCCTGAAGAGGAACAGGGACCACCACTCCTTCTGCTCTTAGAGAATTCACCGCCTGCAGAAGGGCATCTGCTCGGTCGGGATGTGGGGAAGTTCTGAAGAACCGAGGCGGAGGCCGAGTACTGAACTCTATCCTGTACCCGTGAGACAAAATGTCTGTTACCCACCGGTCTTTGACCTGTGGCAGCCAAATGTCGCAAAAGCGGGAGAGCCTGCCACCGACCGAGGATGCGGAGGGAGGCGGCCGAAAGTCATGAGGCAGCCGCCTCGGAAGCGGTACCTCCGGTTGCTTTCTTGGGGCGTGAGTGAGCCCGCCAGGAATCAGAGCTCCTTTGCTCTTTCTGAGTCCCTTTGGACGAGGAGAATTGGGGCTTGCCCGAGCCTCGAAAGGACCGAAACTTTGACTGCCACTTCCTCTGTGGAGGTTTGCTTGATCTGGGCTGGGGTAAGGAGGAGTCCTTACCTTTGGACTGTTTAATGATTTCCGCCAATTGCTCACCAAACAGTCTGTCTCCAGACAATGGCAAGCTGGTTAAACATTTTTTAGAAGCAGAATCTGCTTTCCATTCCTTTAACCACAAGGCTCTGCGCAAAACTACAGAGTTGGCGGATGCCATTGAGGTACGGCTCGTAGAGTCCAGTACCGCATTGATAGCGTAGGTCGCAAACGCAGACATTTGCGTAGTTAGGGACGCCACTTGCGGCACTGCTGGACGTATGAGAGAGTCCACCTGTGCCAGACCAGCTGAAATAGCTTGGAGCGCCCACACGGCCGCGAATGCTGGAGCAAACGACGCGCCGATAGCTTCATAGACAGATTTCAACCAAAGGTCCATCTGTCTGTCATTGGCATCTTTAAGTGAAGCCCCATCCTCCACTGCAACTATGGATCTAGCTGCAAGCCTGGATATTGGAGGGTCCACTTTTGGACACTGGGTCCAGCGTTTGACCACGTCAGGGGGAAAAGGATAACGTGTATCCTTAAGGCGTTTAGAAAAACGCTTGTCCGGATAAGTATTGTGTTTCTGGATGGATTCTCTGAAGTCAGAGTGGTCCAGAAAAGTACTCAATTTACGCTTGGGATACAGAAAATGGAATTTCTCCTGCTGTGCAGCTGCCTCCTCTGCAGAAGGGGCTGGGGGAGAAATATCCAACAGCCTATTGATGGCCGCTATAAGGTCATTTACCATGGCGTCACCATCTGGCGTATCCAAATTGAGTGCGGCGTCAGGACAAGACTCCTGATCACCCACCTCTGAACCCTCATATAGGGACCCTTCTCGCTGAGACCCTGATCCGCGTGATGACGTGGAGGGTCTCTCCCAGCGAGCTCGCTTAGGCGGACTGGGACTGTCATCGGAGTCAGAGCCCACAGCCTGTGATGCCTGGGACCCCCTTGAAGTACGGATTAGTTCCAACTGAGGGGGACCGGGGAACATAGACACAGCAGTGTCTATGGTCTGAGCAACTGGCCTGGACTGCAAGGTCTCCAGGATTTTTGTCATAGTCACAGACATTTTATCAGCAAAGACTGCAAATTCTGTCCCCGTCACCGGGGCAGGGTTCACAGGCGCCTCTGCCTGGGCTACCACCACAATAGGCTCTGGCTGACGAAGTGCCACTGGGACTGAACATTGCACACAATGAGAGTCGTTGGAGCCTGCTGGTAGATTAGCCCCACATGCTGTACAAGCAGTGTATACAGCCCGTGCCTTGGCACCCTTGCGTTTTGCGGATGACATGCTGTTGTCTCCTCAAAGCAATATAGGGTGTACAGCCAAGAAGCGACCTTACAGTGCAGTATATAAATATATCTAGACACAGCAGTGTCTATGGTACAGCGAAAAATATAACACTGTGGCACTAGTGGGGCCGCACGTATGTGCTGCTTACCGCCCGCTTAGCGCGGGTGTGTGGTCGCCAGAAACCCCTAGCCTGGGTCCCCCAGAGCCTGCGTCCGTTCTCCAGCCAGACTGCATGTGTATAATGGCTGCCGGCGTCCTGGGGAGCTGCAAGCCTGGGGGCGGGCCTAGGGCGTGCACAGAGAAAAAGCGCGAAGCCTGTGTCCTACTGTGCTCAGTGAGAGGGCTGGAGCATGTAAATCGTGCTCCAGCCCTCGGCGCTGCCGATTGAACAACGTCTCTCCCCTACCCTGATTGACAGGGTGGGGGGCGTTAACGAAGCGGAGCTAGGCCGCAGAAAGCCGGGGACTAAAGTTAGAAGCGCCGCCGCCGTAAAAGCGCGGTCGGCGCGTCCCCGGCGCACTACAAGTCGCAGCTGCGCCGCCGCTCCAGGGGCGGTCGGCGCGGCGATCCACACACATAAAGTCCCCCAGTAATCTGCGGGGACTATAAGCCCAGCGCACAGCGCTACAGTCCCCGGCGCACTAGCACACCCAGCAAGCCTGGGGTGTGCGTGGCCTGCCATACGGGGACACAGAGTACCTGAAAGTTGCAGGGCCTTGTCCCTGAACGGCACTCCCGCTCCACATCCAGCAGGTTCTATGGGTCTGTGGATGGAGCCCGGCCTCAGGGCTTGGTGGCCGGTAAGATCCCACTTCCTCAGAGCCCTTCAGGGGGATGGGGAAGGAAAACAGCATGTGGGCTCCAGCCTCCGTACCCGCAATGGGTACCTCAACCTTACAAACCACAAGTGGGGTGAGAAGGGAGCATGCTGGGGGCCCCATATGGGCCCTCTTTTCTTCCATCCGATATAGTCAGCAGCTACTGCTGACTAAACAGTGGAGCTATGCGTGGATGTCTGACCTCCTTCGCACAAAGCAGAAAACTGGTGAGCCAGTGATCCCACTGGGGGTGTATAGCCAGAAGGGGAGGGGCCTTACACTTTTTAGTGTAATTGCTTTGTGTGGCCTCCGGAGGCAGTGCTATACACCCAATCGGCTGGGTCTCCCAATGGAGCGCCGAAGAAAAAAAGAGGCATTCAAAGAAAAGAACACGGTCCCTACAGTCAAACATGGCGGAGGTTCCCTGATGTTTTAGGGTTGCTTTGCTGCCTCTGGTACTGGACTGCTTGACCGTGTGCATGGCATTATGAAGTCTGAAGACTACCAACAAATTTGCAGCATAATGTAGGGCCCAGTGTGAGAAAGCTGGGTCTCCCTCAGAGGTCATGGGTCTTCCAGCAGGACAATGACCCAAAACACACTTCAAAAAACACTAGAAAATGGTTTGAGAGAAAGCACTGGAGACTACTAAAGTGGCCAGCAATGACTCCAGACCTGAACCCCATAGAACACCTGTGGAGAGATCTCACAATGGCAGTTTGGAGAAGGCACCCTTCAAATCTCAGGGACCTGTAGCAGTTTGCCAAAGAAGAATGGTCTAAAATCCCAGCAGAGCATTGTAAGAAACTCATTGATGGTTACCGGAAGCAGTTGTTCGCAGTTATTTTGGCTAAAGGTAGTGCAACCAAGTATTAGGCTGAGGGTGCCAATACTTTTGTCTGGCCCATTTTTGAAGTTTTGTGTGAAATGAGCAATGATTTCATTTTTGTTTCATTCTCTTTTGTGTTTTTTTTCATTGCAAGCAAAATAAATGAAGATAATAATACCAAAGAATTTGTGATTGCAATCATTTTCAAGAAGAAACTGAGTATTATCTGACAGAATTGCAGGGGTGCCAATACTTTTGGCCAGCACTGTATGTTTAGTGGTGTGGAAACAAAACCAAAAAAAGTATGATTATATATATATATATATATATATATATATATATATATATATATATATATATATATATATATATATATATATATATATATATATATATATATATATATACATACACATACACACACATATATATATATATACATACACATATATATACATATATACACACACATACATACATATATGCACACACATACATGCATATATATACATATACATATATATATATATATATATATATATACACACATGCACACACACACACACACATATATATATATATATATATATATATATATATATAAAAAAAATATTTGCTTTTGTCACCATTTTTCCGAGACCCGTAATGTTTTCATGTTTTGGGATCTGGGGCTATGTGATGGCATTTTTTGCACCCTGAGCTAATATTTTTACAGGTGACAGTTTGGGATAGTTGTGATGTTTCGATCGCCTCTTTTTGCAATGTTGTGATGGGGTCATCGGCTGACCCCTGGCTGTCATGACAACCCATTGGAGTACCGCGATCACGGATCATGGAACGGCGCACGCTCCCCACTAATGTTAAAGGGAACCGGTCACCAGTTTTTTGCCCTGTAAGCTGCAGCCACCACCACTGGGCATTCTAACCTGCTGTATATAAGAGCCCAGGCCGCTGTGTAGAACATAAAAAACACTTTATAACTAAGCCGGTCACTGCGGTGGATGTGTGTTCTTGTCCTCCGGTGCCACCTCTTTCGGCCATCTTTGTTGCCGCCTCTGTTGTCCTTCTGAAGCTGCGGTGCATGATACGTCTGACATCATACACACTTGCCGGCATTGAGGCTCTGAGCAGGGCAGATCAAAAAAATATAGTAGTGCGCCTGCGCAGGACCGGCGAGTGTGTATGACGTAGACGCATCTATTCTGATTCAAAGACCGAGGAGGATCAAAAAAAGTAACCAGGGCTCCCCCTGCAGCTGTGCCACTGAAAACGGAAAGCACCCGGGACCTGGAAACACACTGGATGAAGGGCAATCACCCATTTCTTCACAGCAGAAAATATGCCGTATGCGCAGAAGCGTCATTTACGAGAAAACAAAGAGGGGTAGCTATATTGATCAATAAGCATATTAGTCATGAAGTTCTGGAGGTTTCAGAGGACCCTATGGGGAGATTATTATTGGTGAAAGTGAAGATAGAGGGCACTATCTACAACTTAGCAAACATATATGCACCAAATATTCCTGATCCACAGTTCAGAGCCAGATTGATCGAAAGTATCACAGGTTGGGATATGACTAATTTAATTGTAGGCGGAGATTTCAATGAGGCTCATGATGGAATTTTAGACAGGTCAAGTCCCCAGCCATCTCCTCTATTGGCGCTCCATAGTGGTTTGCAATATCTCGTCAATCAATTGGGACTAATAGACACATGGCGCATGCAGCTCCCAATAGATAAAGATTATACATTTTATTCACATGTCCATGACTTACATACACGGATTGACTATTGGCTACTAAGCCCAGCTCTGATGACACATTTACTTTCCTCCAACATCCTAGACATCTGTATTTCGGATCATGCACCGGTTACTTTTAATTTGTTATTATCTACCACAATACTACGGGAAAGAAGGTGGAGGTTTCCTTCATATTTATATCAATCTGAGGATTTCAAAGCTTCTTTACAAAACTACTGGAGCTTTTATGAGAAGGATAATCACGAGCATAGTGGGGACACTGGTTTGTATTGGGCTGCCTCCAAGGCAGTAGTAAGAGGTCAGATAATATCATATGTCAGCCATAAGAGAAAAAAGCTCCTGGAACAAACTATATCAGCACAAAAAGCTTCTCACGCAGGCATATAAAGATTTTAAAAATAACACCACGGATGCGACAAAACAACATTTCTTGGAGGCCAAGGAGGCGGCGGACACCTTGGCCCATGAGATGGCACTTAGTAACCTGGACTACCAGAAACATAAATACTTTAAATGGGGCAACAAACCTGGGAAATTACTAGCTTCTTTAACCAAACCCTTTAGAACCACCACTAGAATCCACAAAATTAAAAAGAAAGATGGTACCATGGTAACAAAAGATGAGGAAATAGTGGAGGAGTTCAGGGTAATCTTTGGCTCGCTGTATGAGGCGGAACCGAGGAGGTTGACGGGGAAGCTGATTTTATCCATGGTACCAGAGCGCCCATCTTGACAGAGGAACAAAGAGTAGTACTAAACGCCCCTATAAATATTTCAGAAATAGTAAAAACTATTGGCACTCTTAAACTAGCCAAAAGCCCAGGGCCCGACGGATTTAGTAACGAATATTATAAAGATCTTGGGAGCCTCTATCGGTCCTCATCTATGTGCAGTGTATAATAAGATAGTCACAGATAGAATAATTCCCGACAGGTTCAATGAGGCAAACATTATAGTATTACCTAAGCCAGGAAAAGACCCACTACAGGTGGAGGGATACAGACCCACTACAGGTGGAGGGATACAGACCCACTACAGGTGGAGGGATACAGACCCACTACAGGTGGAGGGATACAGACCCACTACAGGTGGAGGGATACAGACCCACTACAGGTGGAGGGATGCAGACCCACTACAGGTGGAGGGATACAGACCCACTACAGGTGGAGGGATACAGACCCACTACAGGTGGAGGGATACAGACCCACTACAGGTGGAGGGATACAGACCCACTACAGGTGGAGGGATACAGACCCACTACAGGTGGAGGGATGCAGACCCACTACAGGTGGAGGGATGCAGACCCACTACAGGTGGAGGGATGCAGACCCACTACAGGTGGAGGGATACAGACCCACTACAGGTGGAGGGATGCAGACCCACTACAGGTGGAGGGATACAGACCCACTACAGGTGGAGGGATACAGACCCACTACAGGTGGAGGGATGCAGACCCACTACAGGTGGAGGGATGCAGACCCACTACAGGTGGAGGGATACAGACCCACTACAGGTGGAGGGATGCAGACCCACTACAGGTGGAGGGATGCAGACCCACTACAGGTGGAGGGATACAGACCCACTACAGGTGGAGGGATGCAGACCCACTACAGGTGGAGGGATGCAGACCCACTACAGGTGGAGGGATGCAGACCCACTACAGGTGGAGGGATGCAGACCCACTACAGGTGGAGGGATGCAGACCCACTACAGGTGGAGGGATGCAGACCCACTACAGGTGGAGGGATGCAGACCCACTACAGGTGGAGGGATGCAGACCCACTACAGGTGGAGGGATGCAGACCCACTACAGGTGGAGGGATACAGACCCACTACAGGTGGAGGGATACAGACCCACTACAGGTGGAGGGATACAGACCCACTACAGGTGGAGGGATACAGACCCACTACAGGTGGAGGGATACAGACCCACTACAGGTGGAGGGATACAGACCCACTACAGGTGGAGGGATACAGACCCACTACAGGTGGAGGGATGCAGACCCACTACAGGTGGAGGGATGCAGACCCACTACAGGTGGAGGGATGCAGACCCACTACAGGTGGAGGGATGCAGACCCACTACAGGTGGAGGGATGCAGACCCACTACAGGTGGAGGGATACAGACCCACTACAGGTGGAGGGATACAGACCCACTACAGGTGGAGGGATACAGACCCACTACAGGTGGAGGGATACAGACCCACTACAGGTGGAGGGATGCAGACCCACTACAGGTGGAGGGATGCAGACCCACTACAGGTGGAGGGATGCAGACCCACTACAGGTGGAGGGATGCAGACCCACTACAGGTGGAGGGATACAGACCCACTACAGGTGGAGGGATGCAGACCCACTACAGGTGGAGGGATACAGACCCACTACAGGTGGAGGGATACAGACCCACTACAGGTGGAGGGATACAGACCCACTACAGGTGGAGGGATACAGACCCACTACAGGTGGAGGGATACAGACCCACTACAGGTGGAGGGATACAGACCCACTACAGGTGGAGGGATACAGACCCACTACAGGTGGAGGGATACAGACCCACTACAGGTGGAGGGATACAGACCCACTACAGGTGGAGGGATACAGACCCACTACAGGTGGAGGGATACAGACCCACTACAGGTGGAGGGATACAGACCCACTACAGGTGGAGGGATACAGACCCATCTCATTACTCAACTCTGATTTTAAAATCTTTACTAAAATACTAGCTGGTAGATTACAACAAGTGATTCCAGATCTTATTCTGCCCTTCCAAACGGGATTCGTGCACGGGAAATCCATCACCTATAACATCAGCACGGCTATTGGGGCTCTCTTATAGCAGGAAGCATAGATGTACCAAACATATAGTAGTTAGCCTTGATGCGGACAAGGCCTTTGACAGGGTCTCTTGGGCCTATTTACATAATCTTTTGGCATGTCGCCAGGCAGGATCCTGGTTTTGCGAAGCAGTCAAGATGATATACACAGACCCCAAATCCAGACTATCTATAAATAATACATTCTCTGAGCCATTTGAGGTACAGAGAGGAACGAGGCAGGGGTGTCCCTTGTCACCTTTATTGTTTAATTTGGCTCTGGACCCAATGTTGAGGACCCTACATAATTTAGCAATATTTCAGGGCATGAGAGTCGGTGGGACAACAATTAAACTTTTGGCTTTTGCCGATGATATTTTATTGTTTATTGCCAATCCCTCTCAAGCGATTCCAGAGATAATGAACACATTGAATAATTTTGGAAAGGCCTCAGGCTTCAGGGTAAATTACAAAAAAACTGAGGCATTGGCAATGTACAAATCGGGTAAAATTGATAACTTATTTCCCTTCCAGTGGTGTACCAGGTCCATTAAATATTTGGGGATTCAGCTCCCAGCAAACCCCTTGTTACTATATCAAATTAATTATAAGCCTCTTATAAATTCATTAATACATCTACTCCAATCTTGGAAACATCTGAAAGAAGGGAATTTTGTTTACTTACCGTAAATTCCTTTTCTTCTAGCTCCAATTGGGAGACCCAGACAATTGGGTGTATAGCTTCTGCCTCCGGAGGCCACACAAAGTATTACACTTAAAAGTGTAAAGCCCCTCCCCTTCTGCCTATACACCCCCCCCGTGAGTCACGGGCTCCTCAGTTTTGGTGCAAAAGCAGGAAGGAGGAAACTTATAATTTGGTCTAAAGTAATTAAATCCGAAGGAAGTTCGGAAAACTGAAAACCATTCAACATGAACAACATGTGTACACAAAGAACAACAGCCCGAAGGGAACAGGGGCGGGTGCTGGGTCTCCCAATTGGAGCTAGAAGAAAAAGGAATTTACGGTAAGTAAACAAAATTCCCTTCTTCGTCGCTCCATTGGGAGACCCAGACAATTGGGACGTCCAAAAGCAGTCCCTGGGTGGGTAAAATAATACCTCGTAATAGAGCCGTAAAACGGCCCCTTCCTACAGGTGGGCAACCGCCGCCTGAAGGACTCGCCTACCTAGGCTGGCATCTGCCGAAGCATAGGTATGCACCTGATAGTGTTTCGTGAAAGTGTGCAGACTCGACCAGGTAGCCGCCTGACACACCTGCTGAGCCGTAGCCTGGTGCCGCAAAGCCCAGGACGCACCCACGGCTCTGGTAGAATGGGCCTTCAGCCCTGAGGGAACCGGAAGCCCAGAGGAACGGTAAGCTTCGAGAATTGGTTCCTTGATCCACCGAGCCAGGGTTGATTTGGAAGCCTGTGACCCTTTACGCTGGCCAGCGACAAGGACAAAGAGTGCATCCGACCGGCGCAGGGGCGCCGTACGAGAAATGTAGAGTCTGAGTGCTCTCACCAGATCCAACAAGTGCAAATCCTTTTCACATTGGTGAACTGGATGTGGACAAAGAGAAGGTAAGGAGATATCCTGATTGAGATGAAAGGGGGATACCACCTTAGGGAGAAATTCCGGAACCGGACGCAGAACCACCTTGTCCTGGTGAAACACCAGGAAAGGAGCCTTGCATGACAGCGCTGCTAGCTCAGACACTCTCCGAAGTGATGTGACTGATACTAGGAAGACCACTTTCTGCGAAAGGCGTGAAAGAGAAATATCCTTCATTGGCTCAAAAGGTGGTTTCTGAAGAGCCATCAGCACCCTGTTCAGATCCCAGGGTTCTAACGGACGCTTGTAAGGAGGAACTATGTGACAAACCCCCTGTAGGAACGTGCGCACCTTTGGAAGTCTGGCTAGGCGCTTCTGGAAAAACACAGAGAGCGCTGAGACTTGTCCCTTAAGAGAACCGAGCGACAAACCCTTTTCCAATCCGGATTGAAGGAAGGAAAGAAAAGTGGGCAAGGCAAATGGCCAGGGAGTAAAACCCTGATCAGCGCACCAGGATAAGAAGATCCTCCACGTCCTGTGGTAGATCTTGGCGGACGTTGGTTTCCTGGCCTGTCTCATAGTGGCAATGACCTCTTGAGATAACCCTGAAGATGCTAGGATCCAGGACTCAATGGCCACACAGTCAGGTTGAGGGCCGCAGAATTCAGATGGAAAAACGGCCCTTGAGACAGCAAGTCTGGTCGGTCTGGTAGTGCCCACGGTTGACCCACCGTGAGATGCCACAGATCCGGGTACCACGACCTCCTCGGCCAGTCTGGAGCGACGAGGATGGCGCGGCGGCAGTCTGACCTGATCTTACGTAACACTCTGGGCAACAGTGCCAGAGGAGGAAACACATAAGGCAGTTGAAACTGCGACCAATCCTGAACTCATGCGTCTGCCGCCAGAGCTCTGTGATCTTGAGACCGTGCCATGAATGCCGGGACCTTGTTGTTGTGCCGGGACGCCATTAGGTCGACGTCCGGCATCCCCCAGCGGCAACAGATCTCTTGAAATACGTCCGGGTGAAGGGACCATTCCCCTGCGTCCATGCCCTGGCGACTGAGAAGAAGGGAATTTTGTTACTTACCGTAAATTCCTTTTCTTCTAGCTCCTATTGGGAGACCCAGACGATTGGGTGTATAGCTACTGCCTCCGGAGGCCACACAAAGCATTACACTAAAAAGTGTAAGGCCCCTCCCCTTCTGGCTATACACCCCCAGTGGGATCACTGGCTCACCAGTTTTAGTGCAAAAGCAAGAAGGAGGAAAGCCAATAACTGGTTTAAACAAATTCACTCCGAAGTAACATCGGAGAACTGAAAACCATTCAACATGAACAAACATGTGTACCCGAAAACAACCAAAAATCCCGAAGGACAACAGGGCGGGTGCTGGGTCTCCCAATAGGAGCTAGAAGAAAAGGAATTTACGGTAAGTAACAAAATTCCCTTCTTCTTCGGCGCTCCATTGGGAGACCCAGACGATTGGGACGTCCAAAAGCTGTCCCTGGGTGGGTAAAGAAATACCTCATGTTAGAGCTGCAAGACAGCCTTCCCCTACGGGGAGGCAACTGCCGCCTGCAGGACTCTTCTACCTAGGCTGGCGTCCGCCGAAGCATAGGTATGCACCTGATAATGTTTGGTGAAAGTGTGCAGACTCGACCAGGTAGCTGCCTGGCACACCTGTTGAGCCGTAGCCTGGTGCCGTAATGCCCAGGACGCACCCACGGCTCTGGTAGAATGGGCCTTCAGCCCTGATGGAACCGGAAGCCCAGTAGAACGGTAGGCTTCAAGGATTGGTTCCTTGGTCCATTGAGCCAGGGTGGATGTTGCAGCCTGCGATCCCTTGCGCTGACCAGTGACAAGGACAAAGAGTGCATCCGAGCGGCGCAGGAGCGCCGTGCGGGAATGTAGATTCTGGGTGCTCTACCCCAGATCCAATAATGCAAAGCCATTACATATCGATGAAATGGATAAAAGGAAGGTAAGGAGATATCCTGATTGTGATAAAAAGGGAATACCACCTTAGGGAGAAACTCTGGGATCGGACGCAGCACTACCTTATCTTGGTGAACACCAGGAAGGGAGCTTTGGATGACCGCGCTGCTAGTTCGGACACTCTCCGAAAAGACGTGACCGCTACCAGAAAGGCCACTTTCTGTGAAAGTCGAGAAAGTGAAAACAACCCTCAGAGGCTCGAAGGGCGGCTCCTAGAGAGCAATTAATACCCTGTGCAGATCCCATGGGTCTGACGGCCTCTTGTACGGAGGGACAATGTGATAACCCCCCTGCAGGAACGTGCGTACCTGAGGAAGTCGTACTAGGCGCTTCTGAAAGAATACCGACAGCGCTGCGACTTGCCCTGTAAGGGAGCCGAGCGACAAACCTTTTCCCAATCCAGATGCAGGAAGGGGGGAAAAAGGAGACAATGCAAATGGCCAGGGAGACACTCCCTAAGCAGAGCACTAAGATAAGAATAAGTTCCACGTCTTGTGGTAGATTTTGGCAGACGTCGGCTTCCTAGCCCGTCTCATGGTGGCAATGACGTCTTGAGATAATCCTGAAGACGCTAGGATCTCGGACTCGATGGCCACACAGTCCGGATCAGGGTCGTAGAATTCAGTGGAAAGAACGGCCCTTGGGACAGTAAGTCTGGCCGGTCTGAGAGTGCCCACGGTTGGCCGACCGTGAGATGCCACAGATCCGGGACCACGACCTCCTCGGTCAGTCTGGGACGACGAGGATGGCGCGGCGGCAAGCGGAGCTGAGTTGGCGTAGCACTCTGGACAACAGTGCCAGAGTAGGAAACACATAGGGGAGCTGGAACTGCGACCAATCCTGAACTAGGGCGCCTGCCGCAAGAGCTCTTTGCTCGTGAGACCGCGCCATGAAAATCGGCACCTTGTTGTTGTGCCGAGACGCCATTAGGTCGACGTCCGGCATCCTCCAGCGGCTACAGATTTCCTGACACCATACTGGGTGCAGAGGCCATTCCCCTGCGTCCATGCCCAGGCGACTGAGGAAGTCTGCTTCCCAATTTTCTCCGCCCGGGATGTGAACTGCGGATATGGTGGATGCTCTGTCCCCCACCCATATCAGAATCCGCCGGATTGCCTGGTAGGCTTGGCGATGCGTGTTCCGCCTTGGTGGGCGATGTCTGCCACCACTGTGGAATTGTCCGACTGAATTCGGATCTGTTTTCCTTCCAGCCACTGCTGGAAGGCTTGCAGGGCAAGATGCACTGCCCAGATTTCCAGAACATTGATCTGAAGGATGGACTCCTCTGGAGAGAGTCCTTGACCGTCTGAGAAGGGAAACGTTCCTTTCTAGGGACGTCGACTCCCCAACCCATTGGCAAAGCATTTCCCATTGAAGTGGACGCAGATGAAACTGCGCGAAAGAGACTGCCTCTGCATGAGGCGTCTTAAGGGGTGTGACTGGCCTTAAAGGAGAGACTGCACCCCCGTCTGTAGTGAACGCTGCTTGTCCAGCGGAAGCTTCACTATCGCTGAGGGAGTGTGAAACTCCATGCCCAGATATGTCAGCGATTGGGTCGGTGCCCGATGTAACCTTGAAAAGTTGATGATCCACCCGAAACTCTGGAGAGTCTCCAGCGCCACGTTCAGGCTGTGTCGGCATGCCTCTTGAGAGGGTGCCTTGACAAGTGGATCGTCCAGTAAGGATCACAGAGTGACCCTGTATTGATGCTAGGAAATCTCCTTGAGACATTGAGGCAATGACGGAGCGGAGGGTTACATCCGGAACCGCCTGGCCTTCATGTGCTTGGTGAGCAGTTTTAGGTCCAGAACGGAACGGAAAAAACCACCCTTTTTTGGCACCCCAATAAGATTGGAGGAAAAAACCGTGTCTTGTTCCTGAAGAGGAACAGGGATTACCACTCCTTCTGCCTGCAGAAGAGCATCGGCTCGGTGGGGGGGGGGGGGAAGTTCTGAAGAATCGAGCCGGAGGACGAGAACAGAGCTCTATCCTGTACACGTGAGACACAATGTCTCTCACCCACCGGTCTGTGACCTGTGGCAGCTAAATGTACCCAGAAGCGGGAAATTCTGCCACCAACCGCGGATGCGGGGAGAGAGAGCTGAAATACATGAGGAGATCGCCTTGGTAGCGGTTCCTCCTGCTGCCTTCCTTGGGCGTGAATGAGCCCGGCCGGAATCTGAGCCCCTCTGAGCCTTTTGAGCCCTTTTAGACGAGGACAATTGGGACTTGCCCGAGCCTGGGAAGGCCCAACCTCGACTGTCCCCCCAGGACAGCATTACTAGGGTAAGTCGCAATGCAGACATTGCGAGGTTAAGGACACCACCTGCGGCACAGATGGACATGTGCTCAAGACCAGCTGCGCAAGACCAGCTGAAATAGGTTAGGGTGCCCATACGGCTGCGAATGCCGGAGCAACCGACACGCAGATAGCTTCACAGACAGATTTCAACCAGAGGTCTATCTGTCTGTCAATGGCATCTTTAAGTGAATTCCCATCTCCACTGCAACTCTGGATCTAGCCGCAAGCCTGGAGATTGGGGGATCCACCTTTGGACCCTGGGTCCAGGGCTGTACCACATCAGGGTAAAGGGATAACGTGCATCCTTAATACGTTTGGAGAAAACGTTTATCTGGTAAGCGTGGTGTTTCTGAACTGCGTCTCTGAAGTCAGCGTGGTCAGAAAAAGTACTCAATCTACGCATGAGTACTGAAAAAGGATTTCTCCTGCTGTGAAGCTGACTCCTCCACTGGGGGAGCTGAGGGAGAAATATGCAACATTCCATTGATGGACGCTATAAGATCATTCACTATGGCGTCACCATCCGGTGTATCCGGATTGAGAGCGGTGTCAGGACCAAAGCCCTGATCAGCTACGTCTGCCTCATCATACAGAGAGTCGTCCTGCTGGGACCTTGACCAGTGATGAAGCCGAGTGTCGCACCCAGCGAGCTAGCTTAGGCTGTCTGGGACTGCCGTCCGTGTCAGAGCCTTCACCCTGGAATGCCTGGGACCCCCCCGGAGCACTGAGTACGTTCCAAATGAGGGTGGCCAGTGAGCATTAATCAAGATTGCCCATGGCCTGTCTGGACTGCAAAGTCTCCATCCCATGACAATCTCCGTCCCTGTCCCTGGACCGGGTTCACAGGTGGTTCCTTTGGCCACCTCTAGTAGAGACCCCGGCTGACCAAGTGCTACAGGGGAGCATTGCACACAATGGGGGTCAGTGGAACCTGCCGGTGGAACAGTATCACATGCAGGAAAAAACAGCATAGAAAGCCTGTGTTGCTTTTTTGCTGCTGTATTCTAGTCATCTATGCAATGTACAGCATACAAGCATAAACACTTCAGCACATGCAATACAAGCAGCATAGAAAGCCTGTGCCTTGGCACCCTTGCTTTTTTGCTGCTGTTGTCCAGCCATCTAGGAGAATATAGCCCAGAGTAGCGACCGTACAGTGCAATGTATAGCATACAAGCATATATACAAATGAACACTTCAGCACATGCAGTACAAGCAGCCTATAAAGCCTGTGCCTTGGCACCCATGCTTTTTTGCTGCTGTTGTCCAGCCCTCTAGGAGAATATAGCCAAGAGTAGCGACCGTACAGTGCAATGTATAGCATACAAGCATAAGTACAAATGAACACTTCAGCCATGCAATACACGCAGCCTAGAAAACCTGTGCCTTAGCACCCTTGCGTTTTTGCTGCTGTTATCTCGCCATCTAGAAGGGCATATAGCCAAAGATAGCGACCTACAGTGCAGTGTATAGCATACAAGCATAAACTACAAATGGACACTTCGGTATTTAGTGGGGTCAGCACTTCAGGTGCTGCTTACCGCCCGCCTATAACGCGGGTGTGTGGTCGCCAGAGCCCTGTGTTGGTTGCCCAGAGCATGTCTCCGTTCCCCAGCTCGGACTGCGTGCAGGAATGGCTGCCGGCGTCCTTCTCCAGCTCGTGTGACGAGGGGCGGGCCGTGGGCGTGCCCCAGACAAGAGCGGGAAACTGACGTCCCACTGTGTCCAGTGAAGGGGGCTGGAGAATGCAAAGCAGACTCCAGCCCTCGGCGCTGACTGTCTGTACAGCGTCCCGCCTCTCCCCTGACTGGCAGGGCTGGAGGCGGGAACGAAACGAAAACTAGGCCGCAAAGCCGGGGACTCGAGTAATAAGCGCGGCCGTCCATGTGCACGGCCAGCGCGGAAGTCCCCGGCACACCACAAGTCCCAGCCGCGCCACAATGTAAAAAACACCCAGCAACGGCCGGCGCGGCAGTTTCCAATACATAAAGTCACTCAGCAAAGCTGTAGTGACTAATAGCACGAGCGCTCTGCGCTGTTGCCCCCGGCGCACTAACACTCCCAGCAATGCTGGTGTGTGTGTGCGCGCTTGCCCGGGGACACAGAGTACCTTAATGTAGCAGGGCCTGTCCCTGACGATACTCAGCTCCATATCCAGCAGGTTCTCTGGGTCTGTGGATGGAGCCCGGTCTCAGTGCCTGGAGACCTGTAAGATCCCACTTCACCCAGAGCCCTGAGGGGGGATGGGGAAGGAAAACAGCATGTGGGCTCCAGCCTCCGTACCCGCAATGGGTACCTCAACCTTACAAACCGCAAGTGGGGTGAGAAAGGAGCATGCTGGGGACCCCATATGGGCCCACTTTTCTTCCATCCGACATAGTCAGCAGCTGCTGCTGACTAAACAGTGGAGCTATGCGTGGATGTCTGACCTCCTTCGCACAAAGCAGAAAACTGGTGAGCCAGTGATCCCACTGGGGGTGTATAGCCAGAAGGGGAGGGGCCTTACACTTTTTAGTGTAATGCTTTGTGTGGCCTCCGGAGGCAGTAGCTATACACCCAATCGTCTGGGTCTCCCAATGGAGCGCCGAAGAAAGTCTGCTTCCCAGTTTTCTACGCCCGGGATGTGAACTGCGGATATGGCGGATGCAGTGGCTTCCGCCCACAGCAGAATCCGCCGGACTTCCTGGAAGGCTTGCCGACTGCGTGTGCCGCCCTGGTGGTTGATGTATGCCACCGCTGTGGAGTTGTCCGACTGAATTCGGATCTGTTTGCCTTCCAGCCACGGCTGGAACGCTTTTAGGGCAAGATACACTGCCCTTATCTCCAGAACATTGATCTGCAGGGAGGACTCTGGCTGAGTCCAGGTACCCTGGGCCCTGTGGTGGAGAAAGACCGCTCCCCACCCTGACAGGCTCGCGTCCGTCGTGACCACCGCCCAGGATGGTGGTAGGAAGGATTTCCCCTTCGACAATGAAGTGGGAAGAAGCCACCACCGAAGAGAGGCTTTGGCTGCCTGAGAAAGGGAGACGTTCCTGTCGAGGGACGTCGACTTCCTGTCCCACTTGCGGAGAATGTCCCATTGAAGTGGACGCAGATGAAACTGCGCAAAAGGAACTGCCTCCATTGCTGCCACCATCTTCCCTCGGAAGTGCATGAGGCGCCTCAAGGGGTGTGACTGGCCTTGAAGTAGAGATTGCACCCCTGTCTGTAGTGAACGCTGTTTGTCCAGCGAAAAGCTTCACTATCGCTGGAAGAGTATGAAACTCCATGCCAAGATATGTCAGTGATTGGGCCGGTGTCAGATTTGACTTTGTGAAATTGATGATCCACCCGAATCTCTGAAGAGTCTCCAGAGCAATGTCCAGGCTGTGTTGGCATGCCACTCGGGAGGGTGCCTTGACAAGCAGATCCTCTAAGTAAGGGATCACCGAGTGTCCCTGAGAGTGTAGGACTGCTACAACTGCTGCAATGACCTTGGTGAAGACCCGTGGTGCTGTCGCCAGGCCGAAAGGCAGTGCCACGAACTGAAGGTGTTCGTCCCCGATGGCGAAACGCAGGAAGCGCTGATGCTCTGGTGCAATCGGTACGTGGAGATAAGCATCTTTGATGTCGATTGATGCTAGGAAATCTCCTTGGGACATTGTGGCGATGACGGAGCGGAGCGATTCCATCCGGAACCACCTGGTTTTCACGTGTTTGTTGAGCAGTTTTAGGTCCAGAACAGGACGGAAAGATCCGTCCTTTTTTGGCACCACAAACAAGTTGGAGTAAAAACCGTGACCCTGTTGCTGAAGAGGAACAGGGATCACCACTCCTTCTGCCTTCAGAGTGCACACCGCCTGAAGAAGAGCATCGGCTCGCTCGGGGGGCGGAGATGTTCTGAAGAAACGAGTCGGAGGACGAGAGCTGAGCTCTATCCTGTAACCGTGAGACAGAATGTCTCTCACCCAACGGTCTTGTACCTGTGGCAACCAGGCGTCGCAAAAGCGGGAGAGCCTGCCACTGACCGAGGATGCGGCGTGAAGAGGCCGAAAGTCATGAGGAGGCCGCTTTGGGAGCGGTTCCTCCGGCGGTCTTTTTAGGACGTGACTTAGACCGCCATGAATCGGAGTTCGTCTGACCCTTCTGTGGCCTGTTGGATGAGGAGAATTGAGACCTGCCCGCGGGCCGAAAGGACCGAAACCTCGATTGTACCTTCCGTTGTTGAGGTCTTTTTGGTTTGGACTGGGGTAAGGATGAGTCCTTTCCCTTGGATTGTTTAATGATTTCATCCAATCGCTCACCAAACAGGCGGTCGCCAGAAAATGGCAACCCGGTTAAGAACTTTTTGGAGGCAGAGTCTGCCTTCCATTCACGTAGCCACATGGCCCTGCGGACTGCCACCGAATTGGCGGATGCTACCGCCGTACGGCTCGTAGAGTCCAGGACAGCATTAATGGCGTATGACGCAAACGCCGACGCCTGAGAGGTTAATGACACCACCTGCGGAGCAGAGGCCCGTGTGACTACATTAATCTGCGAGTGACAAGCTGAGATAGCTTGGAGCGCCCATACGGCTGCGAATGCCGGAGCAAAGGACGCGCCGATAGCCTCATAGATGGATTTCAACCAGAGCTCCATCTGTCTGTCAGTGGCATCTTTGAGTGATGCACCATCTGCCACTGGAACTATGGATCTAGCCGCCAGTCTGGAGACTGGAGGATCCACCTTGGGACACTGAGCCCAACCCTTGACAACGTCAGGGGGAAAGGGATAACGTGTGTCCTTAAGTCGCTTAGAAAAGCGCTTATCTGGACAAGCTCGGTGTTTCTGGACTGCCTCTCTGAAATCGGAGTGATCCAGGAACATACTCATTGTACGCTTGGGAAACCTAAAACGGAATTTCTCCTGCTGAGAAGCTGACTCCTCAATTGGAGGAGCTGGGGGAGAAAGATCCAACACCTGATTGATGGACGCTATAAGGTCGTTCACTATGGCGTCCCCTTCTGGTGTATCTAGGTTGAGAGCGGCTTCAGGATCAGAGTCCTGATCTGCCCCCTCCGCTTCATCCTCTAGAGAGTCCTCCTGCTGAGACCCTGAGCAGTGTGATGAAGTCGAGGGAAGCTCCCAGCGACCCCGCTTAGGTGGTCTGGGACTGCGGTCCGTGTCAGAGAACTCACCTTGAGACCTATGAGTCACCCCAGGAGCACTTTGCTGCTCCAACCGCGGGGGGCCTGGGGTCAATGATTCAACAGTGCCCGGGGCCTGTGTTACAGGTCTGGACTGCAAAGCTTCTAGTATCTTAGCAGACCATTTATCCATAGTCTCAGAAAGTTTGTCAGCGAATACTGCAAACTCCGTCCCTGTCACCTGGACAGTGGCAGCCGGTGTTTCTACCTGGGCCGAGGGTCCCACTAGTGGCTGAGGCTCCGGCTGAGTAAGTACCATAGGTGCCGAGCATTGCACACAATGAGGGTAGGTGGAACCTGCAGGTAGCATAGCCGCACATGAGGTACAGGTTGCAAAGTAAGCCTGTGCTTTGGCACCCTTGCTATTTGCAGACGACATGCTGTTGTCTCCTCTGAGTACAATCTGGGAGGGTATATAGCCAAAAACCAGTGCGACCGTACAGAGTAAATGTATAGCATATAAACCTATATATATACACTTCGGCACCCAGGGGGGCCAGCACCTAGAAACAGGTGCGGCTTACCGACCGCCCAAAGCGGTTGTGTGACCACCAGATTCCCTGCCTGGATCTCCCAGAGCCGTTTGTCTCTCCTCTCTAGCTTCAGAAGTGCTGACAGGAATGGCTGCCAGCGTTCTGTGAGGAGGAGGGGGCCGTGGGCGTGCCCAAGAAAGTGCGGGAATCTGGTGTCCCACTGTGCTCAGTGAGGGGGGAGGAGGATACAAAGTATGCTCCAGCCCTCAGCGCTGACGTCCAGTGCAGCGTCCCTCCCTTCCCCTGACTGACAGGCCCGGGGGCGGGAATATGCGGTACTAGGCCGCAAAAGCCGGGGACTAAAGTTATAAGCGCGGCCGGCAAACAAGCGCGGTCAGCGCGGTAGTCCCGGCGCACTAACACACCCAGCAGTGCTGCAGCGTGTATGACACAAGCGCTCCATGCGCTGTCCCCAAGGGGACACAGAGTACCTCACAGTAGCAGGGCCTTGTCCCTGACGATACCCAGCTCCTGTCCAGCAGATTCCCCAGGGGCTGCGGAGGGAGCACGGTCCCAGTGTCTGGAGACCGATTAGGATCCCACTTCACCCAGAGCCCCTAGGGGATGGGGAAGGAAAACAGCATGTTGGCTCCTGCCTATGTACCCGCAATGGGTACCTCAACCTTAACCGCACCGCCGACCAGAGTGGGGTGAGAAGGGAGCATGCTGGGGGCCCTATATGGGCCCACTTTTCTTCCATCCGAAATAGTCAGCAGCTGCTGCTGACTAAATTGTGGAGCTATGCGTGCATGTGTGCCTCCTTCGCACAAAGCATAAAAACTGAGGAGCCCGTGACTCACGGGGGGGTGTATAGGCAGAAGGGGAGGGGCTTTACACTTTTAAGTGTAATACTTTGTGTGGCCTCCGGAGGCAGAAGCTATACACCCAATTGTCTGGGTCTCCCAATGGAGCGACAAAGAAATATCCTTTTCGGGCCGATGTCACTTAATTAAAATGGTAGCATTCCCCAAAATAATGTTCTTATTTCAGACTCTCCCGTTGCTTCTACGCAAATCAGATATTAAGCTACTAAATTCATCCTTTGGAAAATTCATTTGGGGGCACAAGGGGCGCACTAGGATCAGCTTAATCAAGCTTCAATTACCAAAAGGGGCAGGGGGCATAAATGTTCCAGATCTGGGCAGATATAATCTAGCAGCAAATTTTAGATATGTGGTGGACTGGGTGCGAGGAGTATCTCACTTTGCCAATGTACAATTGGAACAACAGCTATGTTCACAAGTCTCGTTAACAGCATTGCTGCATTTAGGGAACGAGGAAATACCGAGTGAGGTTAGGGATCATCCAACACTATGGCATACTATACAAACGTGGAGGAAGGTGAGGAAACTTGGTAAAATTAACACTTCAAGTTCCCCATTTCAACCCTTTATTGGAAATCCGAGATTCCTCCAGGGTCGCCCTCCGAGGATTTATGAAACATTGTCAATGCAGGGTTGTGCTTATGCTGCAGATCTAATGGAGCCTGATTGGTCGTTGCTTTCTTACGAGAAGGCGGCACACCGATTTCCAGCTTTTGTGGGTCAGCCTTTTCTTTTTCTTCAGGCGCGCAGCTTGGCACAAAAATATCTTGTTGACAAGCCAAAAGGAGATCTTGGAGGAAGTGTGGATAACTTTCTTAGGAGGGCAAGAAGCCAGGCGTCCTCGACTAGTCAGGTTTATTCAATGTTGCGTACAGTTTGGACATGGGAGGGGAAAACAACAGGTCCAGCAAAATGGAAGGTAGACATGCCAGAGTTCGAGGTAAAGGATTTTTTACAAGCCACGCTGTTTCAACGTAAATTTCTGTCGTCCAGTAGCTACACAGATATGGCCTTGATGATTTTACATAGAGCATATATTACTCCAAAAATTCAATCAAAAATGGACACAAATGCCTTATACTCTTGTTCTAAATGTGGCATAAGAGACACTGACCTGTTTCACCACTTATGGGACTGTGTTCAGATACAGGGAGTATGGAGAAGCGTTCACTCAGTCTTACAAAACACATACAATATTCAGTTTGCTCTGACACCACAGTGGGCGATTTTAAACATGTTGGAGGAGGCTAGTCGTCTCAACACAGCCGGAGAACTAAATATATTCTTACAGATAGAAATATAAGAAAAGTTAATCTGCCTCGGAGCAATCCCCAAAGATATAGATAGCCCCCCACATGTAAAGACTACGGTGATATAGGAAAACACAATACAAAGCTAGAAAACAGATTCAGCAAAGATGAGACCCAAACTATATTTATAGGAAAGAGCACTGACTGCAGCCGTAAAAACCCTAAAAAATCTCAGCACGCCTGACATGGAAAAATCCTGAGACCACACGGCCTCTCCCCCACCATCAGTACTCTGATGTTACTGGGATCCAAAAACACTAATATAGATGAGAGACTGAATTTAATACCAAGCATGACAAAACACAACACATTGCAGAATCATGGAGCCAAGCATACAGACACTCCCAGCAGGGAATGATCCAATTCCACCAGGAACTCCACACTGGCAAAATAGGAATCAAGCAATAGTATCAAAACAGAAAAAACAACAAGAAAGTGAAAACAAGAAGCAGAGGTACAAAGACCAACTTATCTGAGAGGAGTTCTGGTAGAGAGCAGGGCTGGTTTCAGAATGTCCTTAACACACAAGAAATCAATTGAGCACCGGCAAGGGATAGGAGAAAACTACTCTGTTATATAGCCCGATCTGAAAGGCTTGATTGCCAGTCCTCCACAGGTGTGTGGCTCTCATTCCACAAGTCAACTGCACCGCCAGCACTGACCACAAGAAGGAGCCCCAAACTGGAAAATGTATTCACAACACGTGTCATGCACGCAGGCTTCAGAAGTAGGACGAAGATGGTTGAAAGAGGAGGCGCCGGCACTGGAGGAGGACGACGACGCCCATCTGAGCCACATTCACTGCAGTGACCGGTTTAGGCGAGTATTATAAAGTGGTTTTTTATGTTCTACACAGCGGCCTGGGCTCTTATATACAGCATTCTAACATACTGTATATAAGAGCCTACTGGTGGTGGTCGCAGCTTATAGGGCAAAAAACTGGTGACAGGTTCCCTTTAAATGCTGCTGGCAGGGATGGACAGCATGATTCACGAAGTTAAATCCGATTCATGTGATGGCGGATTGTGTGGGCTCGGATTGTGATCATCAAAAGGCAGAGAAAGGACATATGACGTACCATTACGTCATGTTGTGAAGGGGTTAATATCAGGATGACACAGCCATTCTGACAAGGAATTTAAAAGCAAGTACACCGGCCTCAACAGGTCTAAGATCTGTAATATTGCAAAATCTGAGGACAGATCCGCCATAAAACCTGGAAAACAAAACGGCTCTTTGTAAATATTCACTTACAGAGTCTTTCACTGGTTTCCTTTTCGGAGATTTCGGTTTTGATTCAGTTTTCTGTCTTGAGCGCTCTTTGTCATTTTCCTTGTCTCTCTCTCGATCTCTATCTTTCTTTTCTCTTTCTCTGTCTTTCTCTACCTCAGATTCTGGAGAATTCTGATAAGATGGACTAAGTTGTTACAACTATACCAGTGATACAAACGTATGGCTATTGACAGAATTGGGAAGAAACACAAGGCTTTGTTGTCTGTGGTCAGCCGCTGCCGGCCGTGGAGGGGTCTCGTGTCTCCCAATGAAGGGAAACCCTATTTGATTACACTTTATGTTGTAAGCCACAAATATGGTCTGACCAGAGAAGCTGCGGGGGCCATCATGCCGTATATCGGGAAGCTGCGGGGGCCATCATGCCGTATACAGGGAAGCTGCGGGGGCCATCATGCCGTATACAGGGAAGCTGCGGGGGCCATCATGCCGTATACAAAGAAGCTGCGGGGGCCATCATGCCGTATATAGGGAAGCTGCGGGGGCCATCATGCCGTATACAGGGAAGCTGCGGGGGCCATCATGCCGTATACAGGCAAGCTGCAGGGGCCATCATGCCGTATACAGGGAAGCTGCGGGGACCATCATGCCGTATACAGGGAAGCTGCGGGGGCCATCATGCCGTATATAGGGAAGCTGCAGGGGCCATCATGCCGTATATAGGGAAGCTGCAGGGGCCATCATGCCGTATATAGGGAAGCTGCAGGGGCCATCATGCCGTATATAGGGAAGCTGCGGGTGCCATCATGCCGTATACAGGGAAGCTGCGGGGGCCATCATGCCATATAGAGGGAAGCTGCGGGGGCCATTATGCCGTATATATGGAAGCTACGGGGGCCATCATACCGTATATACAGGAGATGCGGGGGCCATCATGCCATATATACAGGAGCTGCGGGGGGGCCATCATGCCGTATATACAGGAGCTGCGGGGGCCATGATGCCGTATATAAGGAAGCTGCGGGGACCATCATGCCATATAAAGGGAAGCTGCGGGGGCCATTATGCCATATAAAAGGGAAGCTGTGGGGGCCATCATGTGGTATATACAGGAGCTGCAGGGGCCATCATTCCGTATATAGGGAGCTGCGGGGGCCATCATACCGTATATAGGGGAGCTGAGGGGGATAATGTATATGAGAGCTGTGGGGGGTCGTTGTACTGTATATGGGGAGCTTATATACGGTATGTATACAGGCAGCTGTGGGGACCATCATACTGTATATAGAGAGTTATGCGGACTCATACAGTATATACAGAGCTGATGAGCCATAAAACCGTATATAAAAAAGGTGCAGGTACCCCATACCATATATTAGGGAGCTATCATACATGTATAGGGGTACTATTCGGGCATCAAAAGCAATTACTTGTTAGGGGCACTCGGGAGAATATAACTTAAGTGGACACTTACAGGCAACATCACATTACAGGGGCACTCAAGGTATTATAACTGTGAATGGGGCATAGAGGAGGCATTGTGGCTTTCTTAGGGGCATGATGTGAATAATTTCCAGTAGCTCAGCTTTGGGTTATCGGCTCGGTGTAGACTGGGAAATGATGGGGAAGACGCTAGAAATGTGAGAAGTCAAATGTCTTTGCTGTAAACTCTACAGACGAGTTGTTGCTGGAGACGTTTTGTCGGTTTGAGCAAGATAGAAAAGACGGGAAAAGCAAAGGACTAGACGAGAAAGAGATGGAGAGAGATTGTCCCTTGTAAGTCACTATCCATAACTGTACTGTAAACCCTTAATATGATCTTCAGAAGTGGCATCTACCGCTATATGGCGGTAATATCGGACTTAATTTTTGTATATAGTTTATGTGGGAACAAAGAGTCAATGTTCTCGGCAGCACATTGCACATGTGTAAACAGTGTAAACAGGGAACGTGCTGGGGATAATATTATACGTATGGAGATGGAGCGATTGTTCTTTGTCTCTCTGGATTAAGAGGCCTGTAAACCAGCGCTGAATGACTTATACAGTCCATTGCACTTGTTTAATTGTATGGAACCATTTTGTACCCCAAATGTTTGTGTGATGGTACGGAAATGTTAGCATTTAGGAACCCACTTTTAATTTCTGCCTAGAGTCACACTTTGTGTAAAAGCCTGGCCCAGGAACGTGACCTCCTGACTTCAGAAGGGGCTTTATTGGCCGCAGGGATGATCTGCTTTGTCACTAGAGCCATGGTGACGTTCTGTAGATTACAGCACTAACTTTAGTGTGTGTCGTCATGTCTGACATATTGTGGGTCCCTTACGGATTCAAGACAGTGCGACCCCCCCAACAATACATCAGCGCTAAAGGAGGGACATACCAGCAACTGGTACCAACATGGAGGAGTCTGGAAATATTTGATGCTGTCCAGTTCAGTCTGTCTATAAACCTTTAAAAAAAATGTAACACTACTTACAGACTTGTGTCGTCGCTTTTTGCTCTTTTTCTTGTGCTTTTTTGCCTTTTTGTAGCTTTTTTCTGGAAAAAAAAATGAATGAATGAAAATTAGCTCCTTTGGTACTCGGCCTATGAAAGTAATTTAATGTTCAGGAAATGGATGCACACAGCGTGCATGGTCAATTACAGAATACAATTACTACTACCCACACACGCCAGTAAACAAGAATCCAACGTAAACTGCAGCACAGAGACGGAAATTACCTGATTCCCCACTACTGGAATGTTCAGAGCCCGAACGAGAGTCCGAGCGCTGCCGCTTCTTTTTTGTGTGGTTTTCCTCCTCCTCTTCTGATTCAGAGCCCTAAAAGTCAAGATTAAACACAAATCTTTCAAGAAGGACAACACTAATATATATATATATATATATATATATCGATTTATCGATTGCTCATTGCTCTGCTCTATCTATTCTACAGCGAGAGAGAGGAGGAAGACAAAAAAGGGAAGGGAGACAAAAAGGAAAGACAAAAAGGGAAGGGGGACAAAAAGGGTAGGGGGGACAAAAAGGGAAGGGGGGACAAAAAGGGAAGGGGGGACAAAAAGGGAAGGGAAGACAAAAAGGGAAGGGAAGACAAAAAGGGAAGGGAAGACAAAAAGGGAAGGGAAGACAAAAAGGGAAGGGAAGACAAAAAGGGAAGGGAAGACAAAAAGGGAAGGGAAGACAAAAAGGGAAGGGAAGACAAAAAGGGAAGGGAAGACAAAAAGGGAAGGGAAGACAAAAAGGGAAGGGAAGACAAAAAGGGAAGGGAGGGGGGGCGGAGCTAGACATGGCCGAGTGAGGACGCTTTTTGCTGGAGCTCCTCAAAACAATTCTCCATACCACCGGTATTTTATCTATAATGGGCAAATCTGCCCCAAAGAAGAAAAAGCCCAACACCTCAGGGCAACCCCCTGCATCCCAGGGCAAAATAGGGGCCTATCTCACCCGTGCTACGGAGCCTGGGACCCTGTCACAGCCGGGAAGGGAACTGCGGCCTGCAGGACTGGAAGGCAACGCCACCCCGGTGCTCGGAGGGGCGACGAGCCAGGAGTACCAGGTGAGAAAGGAAACGGCAGAGGCCACCCACGACCCGGGAAGACCCCCCAAGGGAATCATGAAGGCGGCGGGAGCGGGTGGATCCCTCACAACGGCCGATGCGGTGCCGCCGGCGGCGCCATGCCAAGATGGCGGCCGCGACCAGGAGACGCTAGCAGGGCTGGAGGCCGGGCCGACCGCGAGCGCAGCTTCACTTACCTCGCCCGCCAAGACGCTACTGATGGAGCCAAGGAGCCCTGCCATCCTGCCTGTGGCTGACACCGATGGAGCCGGAGGAAGAGCGGCGTGCGAGGCGCACGTGTGCTCAGGCTCAGAAGATGAGTCACCGCTGCGAGCCCTAGCACAGAAGACACAGGCGCAGCAGGGAGAAACTGTACCGCAGGCACCAGCAGGCCCGTTCCCACACACAGACACAGTGATCGGAGGTGAGAGGAGAATGGGAGCAGGTGCTGGTGACCTGTTGTCCTGCAAGGTCCAGGTGCGGGGGCTCCAGGGAGAGTTGGGAAGTGGGGCCAGAGCCAGAGGGGGGAGCAGCGACAACAGCCTCTTCTTGGGAGCCACACGTCCCCCAGGAGGACCTGGAGATAGAGGAGGAACCCATGACCTGTGTGTAGCTGCCAATGAGTCCTGGGGGATACCCCAGAGGGAAATACCCCCTCCATCCCCGGATCGGTGGTCCACCGGATCCTCCTGGGCAGAGAGCCCACCTGCCGCAGGCAGGGACCTGGATGGGGGCCCTTTGCTCCCCGTGACTGGGGGCCCCAGGGTGCGGGGGTCGCCACCAATTTGTCATACATCTCTGCCACAAGTTTGGGACAATATAAAGAATCCCCAAAACCCACAAACGCTAACTTATGATCCAGCCTTGCAAGATTCTTTTTATACATACCCCACTATTCCTCACGCTACTACCTCAAGAGACGAGGACCGCCCGGCAACCCTGGCAGATCTGAGGGCATTGTTGCAAGCAATCCCCACCAAGAAAGACATCGCAGCACTAGCCAATCAAGTAGTGGCGGAGTGTAAGCAGGAATTTATCCAGCTGCGGCAGGATCTCTCATCACTTACTAACAGAGTTGACACCCTGGAGGAGCAACAATCAAACTCTCAGATGTCTATTCAATCTATTCAAGAGACTGTAGAAAACCAAGCCAAGCAATTATTTACCCTTCAACAACATGTGGATGACCTAGAAAACAGAAATAGACGTAATAATTTGCGAGTTAGAGGGCTCCCGGAATCTATTGCTGCCCCTGATATTCCCGCTGCTCTCCGTGTCATTTTTAACGACCTGCTGAAGAGACCACCGGGAGCTACCCTTGAACTTGATAGAGCCCACAGGGCTTTACGCCCACCAGATCCAAATGACTCCCGCCCGAGAGACATTGTATGCAGAGTTCATTTTTTCGCTATCAAAGAGGCCATTCTACAAGCAGCCAGGAGGAAGAAGAATCTGTTCTACAATGGCTATACCATCCGCATAATGCCTGACCTCTCACGACACACTCTAGCCCAACGTGCGACTCTTAAACCCCTTCTTGATGTCCTGAAGGAGAGGGGTCTACCGTTCCGGTGGGGATTCCCATTTTCCCTCTCGGTGCAGAAGGACTCCCGATGGATGGTCCTACGTTCCCCAGAAGACCTCCCGGCTTTTACTGACAGTCTGAATTTGCCTACAATCTCTATTGCAGCATGGCCAACCACCCTACTCCAGCCTTGGGTGCCCAGGGAACGATTGGTCTCTTCCAGACCTTCTCCCCCTTTCGAGTCCAACAGGGGGCTACCTCCAAGAGGAGAAAGGGGCCGCAGGGGTGGCCGTTTGCGGTAACCAATGTGGAGGAAACTAATAGCTGGAAACCAATAGCTGGATACGTCCATATGACCTACTTTTTACAGTATTTTTGGTTACTGGACTTCCGCATGTTACATTCCAGTCGATTCATAGCCCATATTACACAAGCATTTGTCACTTCTACCGGTGCTTATGGTTATCTCTAATGTATTTGAGTTTATATGGAGCTTAGCTCGGTTATGTCTGACATCCTTTATCCCCAAATAGGTTGGGATCCCCTGTCCTGCCTAGATGAGGCGGATATGTTCCCTAGGAACGGTTGTTCAGATTTAGTCTGTTGTGATAGGCTTTTTTTGCCTGTTGTTCTTCTTGTCCTCTTCCTTCCTTACCTGTTACATTGTGTATCCCCTGAATCTTTTTTTCCCTCTAACTTCTGCGGCTGGGACGATCATGCGCGACTCTCTTTCTTATATATTTCTAATATCTTATTTTTTTTATATAGATGGCAGACCTAACCATCGCTTCTTTCAACACCAGAGGCCTCAATGTCCCGGAGAAAAGGTCACAGATACTGTATCATCTTCATAAAAGGAAGGTGAGAATAGCGTGTCTCCAGGAGACACACTTCAAACAAGGGCATGCCCCTGCCCTTAAAAATAAATATTACCGGACGTGGGTGTCCTCGGACAACCCTGAATCCCGCTCTAAAGGGGTGGCGATAGCCATCCATAAATCCCTCCCACATCAGATCCTAAAGTGCACGACAGATAGTCTGGGAAGATACATAATCCTCTCGCTGAGGGTGGGGACCCATATCTTCACAATAATTAATGCATATGCCCCAAATCAAAGACAGGACACTTTTATTTCCCGTTTAATCGACGTCGCAATTCCCCTGATACAGGGCACGGTGATTTTGTGCGGTGACCTTAATGTCACCCTAGATCCTACCTTAGACAACTCAAAGGGGAAATCTAGCATTGCATACACTACCATTAAGCGTATTAAAAAAGCGTTATTGCGCATTCAATTGTTCGACACCTGGAGAATACAGCACCCATCGGATAGAGACTATAGTTTCTATTCCCACATCCAGGATTCCTATAGTCGTCTTGATTACATACTAATACAGCACAACGCGCTCCCCTGGGTCCGACACACAATAATGGATAACATATTGTGGTCAGATCATGCACCGGTTTATTGCACGATCGAGATCCCCTCTCTTTCGACCCCTAGGGGGTCATGGCGGCTGAATGAGTCGTTGCTACTGGATGAGCTTTGTGTTTCTGATGTCCAGACCTCTATTGTGGGGTTCATGAAAGACCACTCGGCGGATGACACAGCCCCCACTTATAAGTGGGAAGCATTGAAATGTGTCCTACGAGGTATTTTTATTAAGCATGGGTCCCGAATCAAGAAAGGGAAGGCCCAGGATATAGTAAAAGCCCTACATAGGGTCTCTGAACTAGAGCTCATCCACAAGCGAGCCTTATCGGCCACAAATTTACAAGCCCTCTTACAAGCCAGGTTCGAGGTTAAGAAATTGCTTGATTCCTCGTATCAACGTCTAATGCAGGTGGGAAGGGGGAGGTTTTATGAGTTTGGGGATAAACCCGGTAAACTGTTGGCAAACGCGCTGAGGGAGGAGAGAGCACATACCCTCATCCCCTGCATTAAGAATTCACGCGACGAACTTCTCTACGCCACCCCAGACATCTCAAACACATTTCACAAATATTATTCCAAGTTATATAATATACCTGCTGAACCCTCTGAGTCAGGGAATGGGTGTCCTTCAATGCCCTCACCTTTTAGATGTCTCGATAGTTCTGTGATCAATAACTTGGAGAGCCCGTTTCTACTGGAGGATTTATTGGCGGTGATTCGTGACACTCCTGGCAACAAAAGCCCTGGCCCTGACGGGCTCCCTGCTAAATTCTATAAATCCTTTGCAGAACAATTAGCGCCCTTAATGCTCCTTTCCTTTAACTCAATCTCGGAATCTGTCCCCTTTCCGCCCCAGTCCACCACGGCTCATATTTCATTGCTCCGTAAAGCCGGTAAAGACCCCATGGCGTGTAGTAGCTTTAGACCGATATCGCTCCTTAATGTAGATTTAAAAATCTATGCCAAGCTTTTGGCAAATAGACTCGGCCCCCTACTCCCTGATCTGATCCACCTGGAGCAGGTCGGGTTTGTCCCTGGAAGAGAGGCAAGGGACAACACCATAAAAACTCTGGATTTAATTCATCACGCACACACTAAAAAACTCCCCTTGATGTTGCTGTCTTTGGATGCTGAGAAGGCTTTCGACAGAGTCTCCTGGCAGTCACTTTCTCAGACCCTAGAACATATAGGCCTGGGACCGGTTTTTTCGTCTAAAATTATGTCTTTATATAATTCTCCGACTGCCCACCTTAAGATTAATGGCACCCTGTCGAGACCCTTCTCCATTCGAAACGGGACACGGCAGGGATGTCCCCTGTCACCGCTACTATATGTTCTAGTTATGGAGCATTTGTTGTCGGCCATCCGGGCGGACCCGGACATACAGGGCATCAAGATCGCCGGTCGGGAGCATAAGTGCGCTGCCTTCGCTGACGATCTTCTCTTATACCTGTGTAACCCCACTACATCCCTCCCGTCTTTAATGAAGGTGTTGGACCGTTTTAGCAAATGGTCCAATTTTAAAATCAATTTTGATAAATCAGAGGCCCTAAATATATCCTTACCTCAATCAACTGTGAATGTTATAAAGCCAAACTTTCCTTTCAGATGGCCACCTCATGGTAGTATTGGATATTTAGGCATCAAAATCCCCTCTGACTTGTCTAAACTCTTTCAACTAAACTACCAAAGTTTCCTGGCACGGCTCGAGGGGGATTTCGCTCTGTGGCATAGGGGCACCCTCTCATGGTTTGGCAGGATTAGTGCACTTAGAATGACGGCTCTGCCAAGACTGTTATATTTGATACAGACGGTCCCGGTCTATGTTCCGGCGACCTACTGGGCCAGGATGCAACGCTTACTCGGTCGCTTTGTCTGGTCGGGAAAGCGTGCCCGTATAGGGGGTGGCATCCTGACTAGGACTAAGGGTGCGGGGGGAACAGGATTACCCGACTGCAGAAGGTACTACCTGGCAGCCGCCCACGCCAGGGTCCTTGACTTTTTGCATAACTCCGGTTCGAAGCTTTGGGTTAGCCTGGCACAGAGTCTGTGCCCCTTATCATTACTGACGTTGCCATGGACCTGGCCGTCCCTCACCAAGCATAAGATTGAGATGTCATATAGTACTAAACAAACATTGAAAACGGTCCACTCTGTGTCATTACACAGTCTCCTGATCCGGCCTAGAGGGCCCCTTATGCCACTGACCGATAACCCGGAGTTTTTGCCGGGAGCATCATCAAACAATTTTCTGGGCAGCACGAAACTGAATCCTTTGAGACTAAATCGGGTGGCCCCAAGGGGGTCCCTCCTCCCACTACGAGAGTTGACAGAGAGCCTCAATTTCAAACTGCGATTCCATTTCGAATATGCCCAACTCAAACACTTCTTGACCTCACAAGATACTGTCGTAGCTCATCCATTACCCCAAACGCCCTTCGAGGACCTGTGCATTGGCCCCTCTGTTACGCGCCATGCAATTTCAAAAGTATATAGGATTATGACGAATGCAGCAGAGGCGTCACCTCCTCGCTTTTGTAAAGCATGGGAGTCAGAGCTTAATCAAATGATCTCTGAGAGTCAATGGAAGCGTTGTTTCCGCCTGACCCACAGGTCCGTGGTTGCCACCAGGATGCAAGAAACCAGCTATAAAATACTCTCCAGGTGGTACAGGGTGCCGGCGACCCTCCATGCATGGTGCCCCGAAATACCTGACACTTGCTGGCGATGTGGAGCCCAAGGTGGCACCATGTCCCACATCTGGTGGCATTGCTCGGGCCTGTCGGCCTTTTGGAACAAAGTACTGGCAGCTATACGAGAGGCCACGGGGATCGTAGTCCCCAGCCGCCCGGAGGCAGTTTTATTGTATATTTGTAATATAGCGGAAAAGGTTTTTAAGAAATCTATCTTGGGTCACCTCCTTCAGGCCGCTAAGACAGTGATTCCTCGGCGTTGGAAAGACTCTAACCCTCCGACGTTCGACGAATGGGTAACTGAGGTAAATGTGATCCACCGCATGGAAAGGGTGATGGCCCAGTCACGTGGGCAAACAGTTGAGACAGCCACCAAGTGGTTCCAGTGGGAAACTTTCCTATCTAGTAAAAAATTTCTGGACCTGATCTAACCTCCGAATCGGGGACACTCTGGTTTCTTACTTGTCGATCAGCTTATGTCACACTTTCAACAAATCTTAGTTCTATAAGCATGGTATCAGTCCCGGTCGCCTCACCCTACTCTCATTCTCCTTTTTGTCTCTTCTTCTCCTTTTCTGACCTAATCCTTCTTCTCTGGATCCTATGCCTTTACCTCCTTTTGTTGTTTTACCATTATTTAAGGTCTTAAATGATTATCTTTGTACCATTTTTACTATCCATGGATTATTCCCAAACCCATGAAGGCTTGGTGTTGTATTGACTATTGATTTGCATCATTGATATAACATGGATAAGTGTCTTAATTTTGTATTCCTTTGAAAATCAATAAAATTTTAAATTGGAAAAAAAAAAAAAAAGGGAAGGGAGGACAAAAAGGGAAGGGAGGACAAAAAGGGAAGGGAGGACAAAAAGGGAAGGGAGGACAAAAAAGGGAAGGGAAGACAAAAAAGGGAAGGGAAGACAAAAAAGGGAAGGGAAGACAAAAAGGGAAGGGAAGACAAAAAGGGAAGGGAAGACAAAAAGGGAAGGGAAGACAAAAAGGGAAGACAAAAAGGGAAGGGAAGACAAAAAGGGAAGGGAAGACAAAAAGGGAAGGGAAGACAAAAAGGGAAGGGAAGACAAAAAGGGAAGGGAAGACAAAAAGGGAAGGGAAGACAAAAAGGAAAGACAAAAAGGGAAGGGAAGACAAAAAGGGAAGGGGGGACAAAAAGGGAAGGGAAGACAAAAAGGGAAGGGAAGACAAAAAGGGAAGGGAAGACAAAAAGGGAAGGGAGGACAAAAAGGGAAGGGAGGACAAAAAGGGAAGGGAGGACAAAAAGGGAAGGGAGGACAAAAAGGGAAGGGAGACAAAAAGGGAAGGGAAGACAAAAAGGGAAGGGAGGACAAAAAGGGAAGGGAGGACAAAAAGGGAAGGGAGGACAAAAAGGGAAGGGAGGACAAAAAGGGAAGGGAGGACAAAAAGGGAAGGGAGGACAAAAAGGGAAGGGAGGACAAAAAGGGAAGGGAAGACAAAATGGGAAGGGAAGACAAAAAGGGAAGGGAGACAAAAAGGGAAGACAAAAAGGGAAGGGAAGACAAAAAGGGAAGGGAAGACAAAAAGGGAAGACAAAAAGGGAAGGGAAGACAAAAAGGGAAGGGAAGACAAAAAGGGAAGGGAAGACAAAAAGAGAAGGGAAGACAAAAAGGGAAGACAAAAAGGGAAGGGAGGACAAAAAGGGAAGGGAGGACAAAAAGGGAAGGGAGGACAAAAAGGGAAGGGAGGACAAAAAAGGGAAGGGAAGACAAAAAAGGGAAGGGAAGACAAAAAGGGAAGGGAAGACAAAAAGGGAAGGGAAGACAAAAAGGGAAGGGAAGACAAAAAGGGAAGGGAAGACAAAAAGGGAAGACAAAAAGGGAAGGGAAGACAAAAAGGGAAGGGAAGACAAAAAGGGAAGGGAAGACAAAAAGGGAAGGGAAGACAAAAAGGGAAGGGAAGACAAAAAGGGAAGGGAAGACAAAAAGGGAAGGGAAGACAAAAAGGAAAGACAAAAAGGGAAGGGAAGACAAAAAGGGAAGGGGGGACAAAAAGGGAAGGGAAGACAAAAAGGGAAGGGAAGACAAAAAGGGAAGGGAAGACAAAAAGGGAAGGGAGGACAAAAAGGGAAGGGAGGACAAAAAGGGAAGGGAGGACAAAAAGGGAAGGGAGGACAAAAAGGGAAGGGAGACAAAAAGGGAAGGGAAGACAAAAAGGGAAGGGAGGACAAAAAGGGAAGGGAGGACAAAAAGGGAAGGGAGGACAAAAAGGGAAGGGAGGACAAAAAGGGAAGGGAGGACAAAAAGGGAAGGGAGGACAAAAAGGGAAGGGAGGACAAAAAGGGAAGGGAAGACAAAATGGGAAGGGAAGACAAAAAGGGAAGGGAGACAAAAAGGGAAGACAAAAAGGGAAGGGAAGACAAAAAGGGAAGGGAAGACAAAAAGGGAAGACAAAAAGGGAAGGGAAGACAAAAAGGGAAGGGAAGACAAAAAGGGAAGGGAAGACAAAAAGAGAAGGGAAGACAAAAAGGGAAGACAAAAAGGGAAGGGAGGACAAAAAGGGAAGGGAGGACAAAAAGGGAAGGGAGGACAAAAAGGGAAGGGAGGACAAAAAGGGAAGGGAGACAAAAAGGGAAGGGAAGACAAAAAGGGAAGGGAGGACAAAAAGGGAAGGGAGGACAAAAAGGGAAGGGAGGACAAAAAGGGAAGGGAGGACAAAAAGGGAAGGGAGGACAAAAAGGGAAGGGAGGACAAAAAGGGAAGGGAGGACAAAAAGGGAAGGGAGGACAAAAAGGGAAGGGAGGACAAAAAGGGAAGGGAGGACAAAAGGGAAAGGGGACAAAAAGGGAAGGGAAGACAAAAAGGGAAGGGAAGACAAAAAGGGAAGGGAAGACAAAAAGGGAAGGGAAGACAAAAAGGAAAGAAAAAGGGAGGGGAGACAAAAAGGGAAGACAAAAAGGGAAGGGGGGACAAAAAGGGAAGGGGGGACAAAAAGGGAAGGGGGGACAAAAAGGGAAGGGGGGACAAAAAGGGAAGGGAAGACAAAAAGGGAAGGGAAGACAAAAAGGGAAGGGAAGACAAAAAGGGAAGGGAAGACAAAAAGGGAAGGGAGACAAAAAGGGAAGGGGGACAAAAAGGGAAGGGAAGACAAAAAAGGGAAGACAAAAAGGGAAGGGGGACAAAAAGGGAAGGGGGGACAAAAAGGGAAGGGAAGACAAAAAGGGAAGGGAGGACAAAAAGGGAAGGGAGGACAAAAAGGGAAGGGAGGACAAAAAGGGAAGGGAGGACAAAAAGGGAAGGGAGGACAAAAAGGGAAGGGGGACAAAAGGGAAGGGGGACAAAAGGGAAGGGAAGACAAAAAGGGAAGGGAAGACAAAAAGGGAAGGGAAGACAAAAAGGGAAGGGAAGACAAAAAGGGAAGGGAAGGGAAGACAAAAAGGGAAGGGAAGGGAAGACAAAAAGGGAAGGGAAGGGAAGACAAAAAGGGAAGGGAAGGGAAGACAAAAAGGGAAGGGAAGGGAAGACAAAAAGGGAAGGGAAGACAAAAAGGGAAGGGAAGACAAAAAGGGAAGGGAAGACAAAAAGGGAAGGGAAGACAAAAAGGGAAGGGAAGACAAAAAGGGAAGGGAAGACAAAAAGGGAAGGGAAGACAAAAAGGGAAGGGAAGACAAAAAAGAGAATTTTGTTACTTACCGTAAATTCTTTTTCTTATAGTTCCGTATTGGGAGACCCAGACCATGGGTGTTTAGCTTCTGCCTCCGGAGGACACACAAAGTACTACACTTAAAAGGGTAGCTCCTCCCTCTGAGCTTATACACCCCCTGGTAGCCAGTCCTAGCCAGTTTAGTGCAAAAGCTGAAGGAGAATAGCCACCCACAAGTAGAACCGAGTAAGAACCGGAACAACCGGAGACTTGGTCAACGACAACAGCCGGTGATAACACACGGAACAAGAAAATTGCCAACAGGCAACAGGGAGGGTGCTGGGTCTCCCAATACGGAACTATAAGAAGAAGGGAATTTTGTTACTTACCGTAAATTCCTTTTCTTCTAGCTCTTATTGGGAGACTCAGACGATTGGGTGTATAGCACTGCCTCCGGAGGCCACACAAAGCAATTACACCAAAAAGTGTAAGGCCCCTCCCCTTCTGGCTATACACCCCCAGTGGGATCACTGGCTCACCAGTTTTAGTGCAAAAGCAAGAAGGAGGAAAGCCAATAACTGGTTTAAACAAATTCACTCCGAGTAACATCGGAGAACTGAAAACCGTTCAACATGAACAACATGTGTACCCGCAAACAAACCAAAAATCCCGAAGGACAACAGGGCGGGTGCTGGGTCTCCCAATAAGAGCTAGAAGAAAAGGAATTTACGGTAAGTAACAAAATTCCCTTCTTCTTCGGCGCTCTATTGGGAGACCCAGACGATTGGGACGTCCAAAAGCTGTCCCTGGGTGGGTAAAGAAATACCTCATGTTAGAGCTGCAAGACAGCCCTCCCCTACGGGGAGGCAACTGCCGCCTGCAGGACTCTTCTACCTAGGCTGGCGTCCGCCGAAGCATAGGTATGCACCTGATAATGTTTGGTGAAAGTGTGCAGACTCGACCAGGTAGCTGCCTGGCACACCTGTTGAGCCGTAGCCTGGTGTCGCAATGCCCAGGACGCACCCACGGCTCTGGTAGAATGGGCCTTCAGCCCTGATGGAACCTGAAGCCCCGCAGAACGGTAGGCTTCAAGAATTGGTTCTTTGATCCATCGAGCCAGGGTGGCCTTAGAAGCCTGCGACCCTTTGCGCTGACCAGCGACAAGGACAAAGAGTGCATCCGAACGGCGCAGGGGCGCTGTGCGGGAAATGTAGATTCTGAGTGCTCTCACCAGATCTAACAAATGTAACTCCTTCTCATACCGATGAACTGCATGAGGACAAAACGAAGGCAAAGAGATATCCTGATTAAGATGAAAAGAGGATACCACCTTCGGGAGAAACTCCTGAATGGGGCGCAGCACTACCTTGTCCTGGTGGAAGACCAGGAAGGGAGCCTTGGAAGACAACGCTGCTAGCTCAGACACTCTCCGAAGAGATGTGATCGCTACCAGAAAAGCCACTTTCTGTGATAGTCTAGAAAGTGAAACCTCCTTCAGAGGCTCGAAGGGCGGCTTCTGGAGGGCAACTAGTACCCTGTTCAGATCCCATGGATCTAACGGCCGCTTGTACGGGGGAACTATATGGCAAACCCCCTGTAGGAACGTGCGCACCTTAGAAAGTCGTGCTAGACGCTTCTGAAAAAAGACGGATAGCGCCGAGACTTGCCCTTTAAGGGAGCCGAGCGACAAACCTTTTTCTAACCCAGATTGGAGGAAAGAAAGAAGGGTAGGTAATGCAAATGGCCAGGGAGACACTCTCTGAGCAGAGCACCAGGATAAGAATATCCTCCACGTTCTGTGGTAGATCTTAGCAGACGTGGGCTTTCTAGCCTGTCTCATGGTGGCAACGACCCCTTGGGATAAGCCTGAAGACGCTAGGATCCAGGACTCAATGGCCACGCAGTCAGGTTGAGGGCCGCAGAATTCCGATGGAAAAACGGCCCTTGGGACAGTAAGTCTGGTCGGTCTGGTAGTGCCCACGGTTGGCCGACCGTGAGATGCCAAAGATCCGGATACCACGCCCTCCTCGGCCAGTCTGGAGCGACGAGTATGACGCGGCTGCAGTCGGATCTGATCTTGCGTAGCACTCTGGGCAAGAGTGCCAGAGGTGGAAACACATAAGGGAGCCGGAACTGCGACCAATCTTGCACTAGGGCGTCTGCTGCTAGAGCTCTTTGATCGCGAGACCGTGCCATGAAGGTTGGGACCTTGTTGTTGTGCCGGGACGCCATTAGGTCGACGTCCGGCCTTCCCCATCGGCGACAGATTTCCTGAAACACGTCCGGGTGAAGGGACCATTCCCCTGCGTCCATGCCCTGGCGACTGAGGAAGTCTGCTTCCCAGTTTTCTACGCCGGGGATGTGAACTGCGGATATGGTGGAGGCCGTGGCTTCCACCCACATCATAATGCGCCGGACTTCCTGGAAGGCTTGCCGACTGCGAGTCCCTCCTTGGTGATTGATGTATGCCACCGCTGTGGAGTTGTCCGATTGAATTCGGATCTGCTTCCCTTCCAGCCACTGCTGGAAGGCTAGTAGGGCAAGAAACACTGCTCTGATTTCCAGAACATTGATCTGAAGGCTGGACTCCTGCTGAGTCCACGTACCCTGAGCCCTGTGGTGGAGAAACACTGCTCCCCACCCTGACAGACTCGCGTCTGTCGTGACCACCGCCCAGGACGGTGGTAGGAAGGATCTTCCCTGTGATAATGAGGTGGAAAGGAGCCACCACTGCAGAGAGTCCTTGGCCGTCTGGGAAAGAGAGACTTTCCTGTCCAGGGATGTCGACTTCCCGTCCCATTGGCGGAGAATGTCCCATTGAAGTGGACGCAGATGAAACTGCGCAAACGGAACCGCCTCTATTGCCGCCACCATCTTCCCGAGGAAGTGCATGAGGCGTCTTAAGGAGTGCGACTGACTTTGAAGGAGAGCCTGCACCCCTGTCTGTAGTGACCGCTGCTTGCTCAGCGGAAGCTTCACTATCGCTGAGAGAGTATGAAACTCCATGCCAAGATACGTTAGTGATTGGGTCGGTGACAGATTTGACTTTGGGAAGTTGATGATCCACCCGAACGCCTGGAGAGTCTCCAGTGCAAAATTCAGGCTGAGTTGGCATGCCTCCTGAGAGGGTGCCTTGACCAGTAGATCGTCCAAGTAAGGGATCACAGAGTGTCCGTGAGAGTGCAAGACTGCTACCACTGCTGCCATGATCTTGGTGAACACCCGGGGGGCTGTCGCCAGACCAAATGGCAGAGCCACGAACTGAAGATGTTCGTCTCCTATCACGAAGCGCAGAAAGCGTTGGTGCTCCGTAGCAATCGGCACGTGGAGATAAGCATCTTTGATGTCTATTGATGCTAGGAAATCTCCTTGGGACATTGAGGCAATGACTGAGCGGAGGGATTCCATCCGGAACCGCCTGGCGTTCACATGCTTGTTGAGCAGTTTTAGGTCCAGAACAGGACGGAAGGAGCCGTCCTTTTTTGGAACCACAAAGAGATTGGAGTAAAATCCTCGCCCCCGTTCCAGAGGGGGGACAGGGATCACGACTCCTTCTGCTCTTAGAGAGTCCACCGCCTGCAGCAGGACATCTGCTCGGTTGGGGTGTGGGGAGGTTCTGAAGAACCGAAGTGGAGGCCGAGAACTGAACTCGATTCTGTACCCGCGAGACAAAATGTCTGTTACCCACGGTCTTTGACCTGTGACAGCCAAATGTCGCAAAAGCGGGAGAGCCTGCCACCGACCGAGGATGCGGAGGGAGGAGGCCGAAAGTCATGAGGTAGCCGCCTTGGAAGCGGTACCTCCATTTGCTTTCCTGGGGCGTGAGTGAGCCCGCCAGGAATCTGAGCTCCCTTGTCCTTTCTGAGTCCCTTTGGACGAGGAGAATTGGGGCTTGCCCGAGCCTCGAAAGGACCGAAACCTCGACTGCCACTTTTTCTGTTGAGGTTTACTTGCTCTGGGCTGTGGCAAGGAAGAGTCCTTACCCTTGGACTGTTTTATGATTTCAGCCAATGGCTCACCAAACAGTCTGTCTCTAGATAATGGCAAGCTGGTTAAGCATTTTTTGGAACCAGCATCTGCTTTCCAGTCCTTTAACCATAAGGCTCTGCGCAAAACCACAGAATTGGCGGCCGCCATAGAGGTACGGCTCGTAGATTCTAGGACAGCATTGATAGCATAGGTCGCAAACGCAGACATTTGCGAAGTTAGGGACGCCACCTGTGGCACTGCTGGATGCATGATAGCATCCACCTGTGCTAAACCAGCTGAAATAGCTTGTAGTGCCCACACGGCCGCGAATGCTGGAGCAAACGACGCGCCGATAGCTTCATAGACAGATTTCAACCAAAGGTCCATCTGTCTGTCGTTGGCATCTTTAAGTGAAGCGCCATCCTCTACTGCGACTATGGATCTAGCCGCAAGCTTGGAAATTGGGGGATCCACCTTTGGGCACTGGGTCCAGCGTTTGGCCACTTCAGAGGGAAAAGGATAACGGGTATCCTTAGAACGTTTAGAGAAACGCTTGTCTGGATGAGCGTTGTGCTTCTGGATTGATTCTCTGAAGTCAGAGTGGTCCAAAAAAGCACTTAATTTACGCTTGGGATACAGGAAATGGAACTTCTCCTGCTGTGCAGCTGCCTCCTCTGCTGAAGGAGCTGGGGGAGAAATATCCAACAGTCTATTAATCGCCGATATAAGGTCGTTAACCATGGCGTCACCATCAGGGGCATCCAGATTGAGAGGGGTCTCAGGATTAGAATCCTGATCACCGTCCTCAGTCTCATCACAGAGAGACTCTTCTCGCTGAGACCCTGAGCAGTGTGATGACGTCGAGGGTCTTTCCCAGCGAGCTCGCTTAGGCTGCCTGGGACTGTCATCTGAGTCAGAGACTTCAGCTTGTGATGCTTGAGACCCCCTTGAAGTACGGATTAGTTCCAACTGAGGGGGACCAGAGAGCATAGCCACAGCAGTGTCCATGGTCTGAGGAACTGGCCTGGCCTGCAAGGTCTCCAGGATTTTTGTCATAGCCTCAGACATTTTATCAGCAAACACTGCAAAGTCTGTCCCCGTCACCGGGGCAGGGTTCACAGGCGTCTCTGCCTGGGCTACCACCACAATAGGCTCTGGCTGACGAAGTGCCACTGGGACTGAACATTGCACACAATGTGAATCATTGGAGCCTGCCGGTAGATCAGCCCCACATGCAGTACAAACAGTGCACACAGCCCGTGCCTTGGCAGCCTTGCGTTTTGCGGATGACATGTTGCTGCCTCCTCAGAGCAGTACAGGGTGTCCAGCCAAGAAGCGACCTTACAGTGCAACTAAATATATATATGGTACCAAGAAAAAAGTACACTAATATATCACTGAGGCACTAGTGGGGCCAGCACTACTGTGCAGCTTACCGCCCGCTTAGGAGCGGTGTGTGGTCGCCAGAAATCCTTCTAGTCTGGGTCTCCCAGAGCCTGCTGCCTTTCCCCAGCCAGACCGCATGTGTAATGGCTGCCGGCGTCCTTGTGGAGAGGGGGGGCGGGCCCTGGGCGTACACCGACGAAGAGCGGGAAGTCTGCTTCCCCCTGTGCCTAGTGAGAGGGCTGGAGCATGTAAATAAAGCTCCAGCCCTCGGCGCTGCCATTGAGCAGCGTCTCTCCCCTACCCTGATTGACAGGGTGGGGGCGGGAACGAAGCGGCGCTAGGCCGCAGAAGCCGGGGGCTAAAGTTAGAAACGCCGCCGCCGTAAAAGCGCGGTCGGCGCAAAGCCCCCGGCGCACCACAAGTCGCAGCTGCGCCGCCGCTCCAGGAGCGGTCGGCGCAGTAGTTCCCAACACACAACGTCACTCAGCAAAGCTGCAGTGACCTAACCCCCAGCGTACAGCGCCACTATCCCCGGCGCACTACAACGCTCAGCAAGCCCTGAGAGTGTCCGTGCCTGCCGGGGACACAGAGTACCTGAAAGTTGCAGGGCCTTGTCCCTGAACGGCACTCCCGCTCCCAATCCAGCAGGTTCTATGGGTCTGTGGATGGAGCCCGGCCCCAGGGCTTGGGGGCCGGCAAGATCCCACTTCCACAGAGCCCTCCAGGGGATGTGGAAGGAAAACAGCATGTGGACTCCAGCCTCTGTACCAGCAATAGGTACCTCAACCTTACAAGCACCACCGCGGGTGAGAAGGGAGCATGCTGGGGGCCCTATATGGGCCCTCTTTTCTTCCATCCGATAGAGCCAGCAGCTACTGCTGACTACAAACAGTGGAGCTATGCGTGGATGTCTGACCTCCTTCGCACAAAGCAGAAAACTGGTGAGCCAGTGATCCCACTGGGGGTGTATAGCCAGAAGGGGAGGGGCCTTACACTTTTTGGCGTAATTGCTTTGTGTGGCCTCCGGAGGCAGTGCTATACACCCAATCGTCTGGGTCTCCCAATAGAGCGCCGAAGAAAAAGAATTTACGGTAAGTAACAAAATTCTCTTTTTCTTTATCGTTCCTTTGGGAGACCCAGACCATGGGACGTTCCAAAGCTTTCCCTGGGTGGGAATAAACAGAAAAAACTAAGAAGTAGGCGGAGCCTAACTTCACAAGTGGGCGACAGCCGCCTGAAGGATGCGTCTGCCCAAGCTCGCATCTGCCGAAGCATGAGCATGCACTTGGTAGTGCTTCGAAAAGGTATGCAGGCTAGTCCAAGTGGCAGCCTGACAGACTTGTTGAGCCTGGTGCCTAAAAGCCCAAGAGGCACCGACAGCTCTGGTCGAGTGTGCTTTGATCCCCGGCGGGGGAGGCACCTGAGTACTCTGGTAGGCGTCCGAAATGGTCGATCTAATCCAACGGGCCAAGGTCGGCTTAGAAGCAGAGAGACCCTTGCGCCGCCCTGTGGTTAGCACAAAAAGAGAGCTGCGCCACATAAATCCGGAGAGCACGCACCAGATCTAGAGTATGCAGCGCTTTCTCAAAGCGATGAACAGGGGCCGGACAGAAGGAAGGCAAGGAAATATCCTGGTTAAGGTGGAAGGGAGAGACCACCTTAGGAAGAAAGTCCGGGGTCGGACGGAGAACTACCTTGTCTTGGTGAAAAACCAAAAAAGGTGACTCCGAGGAGAGCGCAGCCAAATCAGAGACTCTCCTGAGAGAAGTTATGGCAACTAGAAAGGCCACCTTTTGAGAAAGACGATACAAAGAAACCTCCCTAAGAGGCTCAAAGGGGGGTTTCTGCAATACCGTGAGGACCAAGTTAAGGTCCCAGGGATCCAAGGGCCGCCGGTAAGGCGGAATGATGTGAGACGCACCTTGCATGAAGGTGCGGATTTGAGCCAGCCGGGCGATACGCCGCTAGAACAGCACTGATAGAGCTGAGACTTGTCCCTTGAGAGAGTTAAGGGACAGTCCTAGCTGCAGACCGGACTGTAAAAAAGACAGAAGGGTCGGCAACGAGAATGGCCAAGGAGAATGGCCGGAAGAACGACACCAGGACAGGAAAATTTTCCAAGTCCTGTGATAGATCTTGACGGAGGAAGACTTACGGGCCCGAGTCATAGTGGAGATGACTTCAGGAGGAATACCAGAAGCCGTCAAAATCCAGGACTCAAGAGCCACGCCGTCAATTTGAGGGCCGCAGAATTCGGGCGGAAAAACGGACCTTGCGAGAGCAGGTCTGGACGGTCCGGAAGATGCCACAGCATCTCCACGGACAGTTGGAGCAGGTCCGGATACCAAGCTCGCCTGGGCCAGTCCGGTGCAATGAGGATGACTCGACGGCCCTCCATTCTGATCTTGCGCAGGACTCTGGGCAAGAGAGCTAGAGGGGGAAACACGTAGGACAGACGAAACTGGGACCAGTCTTGAACCAGAGCGTCCGCGGCGAAGGCCTGAGGATCGTGGGAGCGAGCCACGTAAACCGGAACCTTGTTGTTGTGACGGGATGCCATTAGGTCCACGTCCGGAGTGCCCCATTTGCGGCAGATTGACAAACACTGCCGGGTGCAGGGACCACTCGCCACCGTCCACGGATTGACGGCTGAGATAATCTGCCTCCCAGTTTTCTACGCCAGGGATGTGGACTGCGGATATGGTGGACTTGGAGTCCTCCGACCATTGAAGGATGCGTTGGACCTCCAACATTGCCAGGTGGCTGCGTGTCCCGCCTTGGTGATTGATGTAGGCAACCGCTGTCGCGTTGTCTGACTGGACTCGAATGTGCCTGCCCGCCAACAGGTGGTGAAAGGCTAGGAGAGCTAGAAGCACAGCTCTGGTTTCCAGCACATTGATTGAAAGGGCTGACTCGGACGGAGTCCAAGTGCCCTGAGCTCTGTGGTGGAGATGTACCACTCCCCAGCCGGATAGGCTGGCATCCGTGGTGAGAATCACCCAGGACGGAGCCAGGAAGGAGCGCCCTTGGGACAGGGAGAGGGGTCGAAGCCACCACTGAAGAGAGCTCCTGGTCCGTGGCGACAGAGCCACTAACCTCTGTAAGGAGGAAGGCCGCTTGTTTCAACAGCAGAGGATGTCCAGCTGCAGAGGACGCAGATGGAACTGGGCAAAGGGAACCGCCTCCATGGAAGCCACCATTTGACCCAGCACCTGCATCAGGCGCCTGAAGGAATAACGGCGGGGCCTCAGGAGAAAGCGCACCGCTAGCCGGAGAGACTGCTGTTTGATTAAGGGCAACTTCACAAGTGCCGGCAAAGTCTTGAACTGCATCCCTAGGTACGTGAGACTCTGGGTCGGAGTCAGAGTGGATTTGGGAAGATTGACAATCCACCCGAATTGGGCTAGGGTGGCGAGAGTGAGCGAAACACTCCGCTGACAGTCTGCGCTGGATGGACCCTTAACCAGAAGGTCGTCCAGGTAAGGGAGCACTGCCAACCCCTGGAGGTGCAGGACCGCAATCACTGCCGCCATGACCTTGGTGAATACCCGAGGGGCCGTGGCTAACCCGAAGGGGGAGAGCCACGAATTGGAAATGATCCTCTCCTATCGCAAAACGTAACCAACGCTTATGTGACACTGCGATTGGCACATGTAGATAGGCATCTCTGATGTCGATGGACGCCAGGAACTCCCCTTGGGTCATAGAGGCAATAACTGATCGCAGGGACTCCATGCGAAAATGCCGCACCCGAACATGCTTGTTGAGAAGCTTGAGATCCAGGATGGGCCGGAAGGTACCGTCCTTTTTTGGAACTAGGAAGAGATTTGAGTAAAAACCTCTGAACCGTTCCTGAGCGGGAACTGGGACAATCACTCTGTTTGCCTGCAAGGACGCCACGGCCTGCGAGAAGGCGGCGGCCTTGGAGCAGGGGGGAGTTGAGAGAAAAAATCTGTTTGGAGGGCTGGAAGAGAATTCTATCCTGTAGCCGTGAGATATGATGTCTCTCACCCACTGATCGGAGACTTGCTTTAACCAAGTGTCGCCAAAGTGGGAGAGCCTGCCACCGACTAAGGACGTGGTTGGAGCGGGCCGAGAGTCATGAGGAAGCTGCCTTAGTGGCAGAAACTCCTGCGGTCTTCTGCGGACGCGCTTTTGGGCGCCAGTTGGATTTCTGATCCTTGGCTGAGTTAGCGGACGAGGCGGAAGGCTTAGAGGATGACCAGTTGGAGGAACGAAAGGAACGAAACCTCGATTGATTCCTACCCTGGGCGGGTTTCCTGGTCTTGGTTTGTGGCATGGAAGTACTCTTCCCGCCAGTAGCTTCTTTGATAATTTCATCCAGCTGTTCACCAAACAGCCGTGAACCAGCAAAAGGGAGCCCAGCAAGAAACTTCTTGGAAGAAGCATCTGCCTTCCACTCTCGAAGCCACAAAATCCTGCGGATAACAAGAGAATTAGCTGAAGCCACCGGAGTGCGATGAGCAGCCTCTAGCATGGCAGACATGGCATAAGATGAAAAAGCTGAAGCCTGAGCAGTTAAGGTAACCATCTCAGGCATAGATTCCTTGGTGAGGGAATGCATCTCCTCTAGAGAAGCAGAGATGGCTTTGAGAGCCCACACTGCTGCAAAAGTCGGGGAAAACGCGGCCCCCGCAGCTTCATACACAGATTTGGCCAGAAGGTCAATCTGACGGTCAGTGGAATCCTTAAGTGAGGTGCCGTCAGCCACCGACACAACGGTCCGGGCTGAGAGCCTAGACACCGGGGGGTCTACCTTTGGGGAGTGAGACCACTCCTTGACCACCTCAGGTGGAAATGGAAACCGGTCATCAGAACCACGCTTTGGAAAGCGTTTGTCAGGGCAGGCCCTGGGTTTTGTCACAGCAGTCTGAAAACTGGAGTGGTTAAAGAACACACTCTTCACTCTCTTAGGCGAGGTAAACTGATGTTTTTCTGCCAAAGAGAGTTGCTCCTCTGACACTGGCGGATTGAGATCCAGCACAGAATTAATAGAAGCAATCAAATCACTAAGGTCCGAGTCACCCTCAGAGAAATCGATGGGATACATAGCCTCCGAGCCCCCAGTGAGGGCATCCTCCTCATCTTGAGAGTCAGCTCTTGAGGCAGAGCCGTGGGATGGGGAGGGGGAGGAAACCCTGCGCCTTCTCTTAGAAGGACGGGGTCTGGGATCAGATGATGAATCCTCCGTGAGCTCTGATGGACGGAGGTCAGAGGATAGGAGTCCTCTGTCAAGAGTATTAGAGGCACCCTGTGAGGGGGGCTGATGCATATTCATCAAAGTCCTGGACAAAAGTCCCATGGACTCAGCAAATGACTGGGATATGGACCTAGAAAAGGACTCTACCCAGGCCGGGGGTTCAGTGCCAGGTGCAGCAGCAGCAGCCTGAGAGACCACTGGGGGTGAGACTCCAGGCTGTGGCACCGCCAAGTTAGAGCAACCATCACAGTGTGGATAAATGCTCGGCTCAGGCAGCAGGAGCTTACATGCAGTGCATGCACCATAAAGCTTTGGAGCCTTGCTCCTTGTGTGAGACATGCTGCTGGAGTGGGGGCTTTGCAGAGAATGAACCCCAGGGAGAATATACAGAGGTCCACAACCGGAGACCGGCTGTGGCTTACCAGACCGCCGAGCGCGGTGTTGTGTGCCCTCCAGATCCCGAAGCCCGGTCCCCCAGTGCGCAGCACCTCAGCAGAGATGCAGAATGCAGGATGTCCCAGAGCAGAGTGAACTCTGCCTGAGAAATGGGGCGTTCCTATAAAAGAGCGGGAACTGGAGGGCTATAGAGACCTGCAGGGAAGGAGGGACGCCCCAGCAGTGGGGAGTGTCCCTCCCCTGTGTAGAACGGCCGCCGGGAGGAGCCGAACCTGTCCCTCTGCATGAGTGACATGCGAGGGCAGGAAAACGAAACTAGGCCTCCGGCGAAGCCGGGGCCTAAATTTAATCGGCGAGGCCGACAAACAGGCACCATCAGCGCAGTTCTCTGGCAAAAGCTGGAGAACCCGCCGGAAAAGTGAAAAACAATCACAAACAGCATACTCTCCCCATACAATAAAGAACCGGGACCCCCAACATAAACGTCTCAGGTACTTAGCTGCTGAGATGCAGGGCCATGTCCCTGGGGATGAGTACTCCGGTCCAACAGAATCCTCAAGGGGCTGTGGATGGAGACCGGACTCCTGCCAGGCATGGAGACCGTGCTGGCTCCCACTTCAAGCCAGAGCCCAGGAGGGATGGTGAAGGAGCGCGGCATGTAAGGCTTCAGCCTTGGAAATCAACCTTAACAACACCGCCGACACAGTGGGGTGAGAAGGGACATGCCGGGAGTCCAGACATGGACCCGCTTTTCTTCAAACTCTTTCCAAAAGTCAAACAAATCAGATGAGAATGCATGTGTGGATGTATGACCTCCTGAACATAAAGCGATAAACTGGCTAGGACTGGCTACCAGGGGGTGTATAAGCTCGGAGGGAGGAGCTACACTTTTAAGTGTAGTACTTTGTGTGTCCTCCGGAGGCAGAAGCTAAACACCCATGGTCTGGGTCTCCCAAAGGAACGATAAAGAAAAGGGAAGGGAAGACAAAAAGGGAAGGGAAGACAAAAAGGGAAGGGAAGACAAAAAGGGAAGGGAAGACAAAAAGGGAAGGGAAGACAAAAAGGGAAGGGAAGACAAAAAGGGAAGGGAAGACAAAGAAGGGAATTTTGTTTACTTACCGTAAATTCCTTTTCTTCTAGCTCCTATTGGGAGACCCAGACAATTGGCCGAGGAGGTCGTGGTACCCGGATCTGTGGCATCTAACGGTGGGTCAACCGTGGGCACTACCAGACCGACCAGACTTGCTGTCAAGGGCCTTTTTTCCATCTGAATTCTGCGGCAGTCAACCTGACTGTGTGGCCATTGAGTCCTGGATCCTAGCGTCCTCAGGGTTATCTCAAGAGGTCATTGCCACTATGAGACAGGCCAGGAAACCGACGTCCGCCAAGATCTACCACAGGACGTGGAGGATCTTCTTATCCTGGTGCTCTGATCAGGGTTTTACTCCCTGGCCGTTTGCCTTGCCCACTTTTCTGTCTTTCCTTCAATCCGGAATGGACAAGGGTTTGTCTCTCGGCTCTCTCAAGGGACAAGTATCGGCGCTTTCCGTGTTTTTTCAAAAGCGTCTAGCCAGGCTTCCGCAGGTCCGCACGTTCCTGCAGGGGGTTTGCCACATAGTCCCACCTTACAAGCGTCCGCTAGAACCCTGGGATCTTAACAGGGTGCTAACGGCCCTTCAGAAACCACCTTTCGAGCCGATGAGGGATGTTTCTCTTTCACGCCTTTCGCAGAAGGTGGTCTTCCTAGTGGCAGTCACGTCACTTCGGAGAGTGTCTGAGCTAGCAGCGCTGTCATGCAAAGCCCCCTTCCTGGTGTTTCACCAGGATAAGGTGGTTCTGCGTCCGGTCCCGGAATTTCTCCCTAAGGTGGTATCCCCTTTTCATCTCAATCAGGATATCTCCTTACCTTCTTTTTGTCCTAATCCAGTTCACCAATGTGAAAAGGATTTGCACTTGTTAGATCTCGTGAGAGCACTCAGACTCTACATTCTCGCACGGCGCCCCTGCGCCGTTCTGATGCGCTCTTTGTCCTCATCGCTGGCCAGCGTAAGGGGTCGCAGGCTACCAAGTCAACCCTGGCTCGGTGGATCAAGGAACCGATTCTTGAAGCCTACCGTTCGTCTGGACTTCCGGTTCCTACAGGGCTGAAAGCCCATTCTACCAGAGCCGTAGGTGCGTCCTGGGCATTGCGGCACCAGGCTACGGCTCAGCAGGTGTGTCAGGCGGCTACCTGGTCGAGTCTGCACACTTTCACAAAACACTATCAGGTGCATACCTATGCTTCGGCGGATGCCAGTCTAGGTAGACGCTAGGATCCAGGACTCAATGGCCACACAGTCAGGTTGAGGGCCGCAGAATTCAGATGGAAAAAAGGCCCTTGAGACAGCAAGTCTGGTCGGTCTGGTAGTGCCCACGGTTGACCCACCGTTAGATGCCACAGATCCGAGTACCACGACCTCCTCGGCCAATTGTCTGGGTCTACCAATGGAGCGACAAAGAAAAGGGAAGGGAAGACAAAAAGGGAAGGGAAGACAAAAAGGGAAGGGAAGACAAAAAGGGAAGGGAAGACAAAAAGGGAAGGGAAGACAAAAAGGGAAGGGAAGACAAAAAGGGAAGGGAAGACAAAAAGGGAAGGGAAGACAAAAAGGGAAGGGAAGACAAAAAGGGAAGGGAAGACAAAAAGGGAAGGGAAGACAAAAAGGGAAGGGAAGACAAAAAGGGAAGGGAAGAGAAGACAAAAAGGGAAGGGAAGACAAAAAAACCCAAAAAAAAACACCTTGAGTGTAGAGGGGAAAAACCTAAGACAAAAATGTGACCACAGAATTGAGGGAATTATAAAACAGACATTGATATAGCCATGCACATTGAATTTATTAAAAAATTGGAATCAGTATTTGACTTATTGTAAAACATGTATTTTGGGCTAAAAATAATTTTTTTGCAATTTGGTTTAATTAAAAATGTTGCATCGTTTGACTTTTACAAAACAGTTTTCCTTTTTGTGGCTGGTGAAGGAGTTAACGGAGAATCCCTCACTGAGCTTCCCTGTCTTTTATAGAGCTCTTCTCTGCTAATTTTTGACCAGAATATTCAGTTCAACTCTCATGTGATGTGATCTGTGGTCATAAATCAGCACAGGAAAGTTCAGAAATAGAAGATAATATTTGGATCTTCTGGGCTCCTCTGTGCTGACCACATCAGAGTTGAGCTGAACTTTGATGTTGTCATAAATCAGCTGAGAGACGCACAAAAAAGACAAATAAGAGAGGTACAAACACTCCGCACAAGTTATGTGACTGTCAGGGTTCTCAATTAATTTCTTTCTGCAGAAAGCAACAGGCGATGTAACACAAGAGCAGCTACACAAAGTAAAGGGTGCAAAAATTATTAATTAAACCCAATTGTAAAAAAAAATTATCTTAGGACAAAATCCCTGCAATCTTCCCTTGGAGATGTCCATATTCATTAATACAGTGCTTAACACATCATGACTTATGTACACAGTCACATGAGCTATAAAGCATATGGAAACCTGTGAGAGTGGGGAAGGGGGGCTGTAAAAGCTTAAAAAAAAGTCACAATATTTATATATAAACTAAACAGCTCTACATACTGTAATACTGTATAATGAGCAGTTTATTTAAATAGTACCAACCGAGCGTGACCGCGATCTCTTGCGGTGGTGTTTCTTAGACTTCTTGGAGTGCTTCTTGTTTTTCGTATGATGATGCTGACATTCATGCTGTAGATAGAAGAGCAGAGAAGGCGTTACGAGGCTTGTTAGGACGTAACCTAAATCATATATATCTACATTTATGGGGGACATCCAAGCACACCGGCTGCTGCACACAATGAGCAAGTAAATAATTCCATTATCTAATCTTTTCCCCCTGATGACAAACCATACTGTACAACATACCTCAAGCGCATGCACAAAGTCTTTAAATATCCTTTTCCGTTCAGACTCCAGTGTGATGTCTTCAAACGCTATGTCCTTAATAAACCTGTCCCGTACCTGAAAGGAAACAACACACAGGGCTATGTGGCAGATCTGTTGCAGGAATATCTGCAATTTTTCATTTGTCTGATTAGAGTTTGCAGGAATCCGGAATGACGGTACTCAAAAAAAAAAAAAAGTTGTCAATTGCAGAAATTTCTGCAGCAGATCTCCCGCTTGTCCATATGCCATAATGGCAGTATTTGTTTCCTTGTAATAATAATAATAATAATAATAATAATATTTATTCATTTATATCGCACTGTTAATTCCACAGCGCTTTACATACATTGGCAACACTTTCCCCATTGGGGCTCAAAATCTAGGTTATAACCTATGAGTTTGTTTTTGTTACTTAATTGTATTTAAGAAAAAAAAAAAATAATAATGTATCAGGATGATGTAGATGTCTTCTGTACAAAGACCTACCTCTTCCCAAATCGAGTCTACTTCAATAGGGGGTGCAGCCTGTTTTAGCATGCTCTTAAATGCGGATTCCTTTCTCTTCATTTTTCGAGCTTCCTCTTTTTCACGCTCTCGTTCTCGAGCCTCGGCTTTTTCTAAGAGCTACAAGTTAATGATATAACATCAGAGCACCTAAACAACAATTCCATGCTAAAAAAAACAAACAAAAAAAAAAACAAAACACGCAATATACACTGAGAACGACAGAAAGAAGGGAATTTTGTTTACTTACCGTAAATTCCTTTTCTTCTAGCTCCAATTGGGAGACCCAGACAGTGGGTGTATAGCTACTGCCCTCTGGAGGCCGCACAAAGAACTACACTTAAAAGTGTAAGGCCCCTCCCCTTCTGGCTATACACCCTCCCGTAGGAGTACAGATTCCTCAGTTTTAGTACCAAAGCAAGAAGGAGGAAAGCCAATAACAGTTTCAAAAACAAATTCAATCCGATAACACGATCGGAGAACTTAAGAAACAACATGAACAACATGTGCACCCGAAAAAACGAAACCCTAAGAACAAATAGGGCGGGTGCTGGGTCTCCCAATTGGAGCTAGAAGAAAAGGAATTTACGGTAAGTAAACAAAATTCCCTTCTTCTTTTTCGCTCCTAATTGGGAGACCCAGACAGTGGGACGTCCAAAAGCAGTCCCTGGGTGGGTAAAAAGATACCACATGAACTGGCTGTCAGACAGCCTCTTCCTACAGGTGGGCCACCGCCGCCTGAAGGACCTGTCTACCTAGGCTGGCATCTGCCGAAGCGTAGGTATGCACTTGATAGTGTTTGGTAAACGTGTGCAGACTCGACAGGTAGCCGCTTGGCACACTTGCTGAGCCGTAGCCTGATGCCGCAATGCCCAGGACGCACCCACGGCTCTGGTAGAATGGGCCTTCAGTCCAGATGGAATCGGAAGCCCAGCAGAACGGTATGTGTGAAGAATTGGTTCCTTGATCCACCGCGCCAGGGTGGATTTGGAAGCTTGCAATCCCTTATGCTGACCAGCGACTAGGACAAAGAGCGCATCAGAACGGCGTAGAGCCGCCGTGCGAGAAATGTAAATCCTGAGTGCTCTCACCAGGTCCAACAGATGTAAACCCTTTTCAAATTGGTGAACTGGATGCGGACACAAAGATGGCAAAGTGATATCCTGATTGAGATGAAAGGAAGAAACCACCTTGGGAGAAAACTCTGGAATTGGACGCAGTACTACCTTGTCTTGGTGAAACACCAGGAAGGGAGATTTGCAAGATAACGCCGCTAGCTCGGACACTCTTCGAAGAGACGTGACCGCCACAAGAAAAACTACCTTTTGTGAAAGCCGAGAAAGGGGAACCTCTTTCAAAGGCTCGAAAGGCGGCTTCTGGAGAGCAATGAGAACCTTGTTCAGATCCCAGGGTTCCAATGGCCGTCTGTAAGGAGGAACGATATGACAAACTCCTTGGAGAAACGTGCGTACTTTAGAAAGCCGTGCCAAGCGCTTCTGAAAGAATACGGATAGCGCGGAGACTTGACCCTTAAGAGAGCTAAGCGACAAACCTTTTTCCAACCCAGACTGCAGGAAGGAAAGAAAAATTGGCAATGCAAATGGCCAGGGAGAAAACCCTTGAGCCAAGCACCACGCTAAGAATATCTTCCACGTTCTGTGATAGATCTTAGCTGAGGATGGTTTTCTAGCCTGTCTCATTGTGGCAACAACCTCATGAGATAAACCTGAGGCCGCTAGGATCCAGGACTCAATGGCCACACAGTCAGGTTCAGGGCCGCAGAATTCAGATGGAAAAACGGCCCTTGAGACAGCAAATCTGGACGGTCTGGTAGTGTCCACGGTTGGCCTACCGTGAGATGCCACAGATCCGGGTACCACGACCTTCTTGGCCAATCTGGAGCGACGAGTATGGCTCGATGGCAGTCGGAACTGATTTTCCGGAGAACTCTGGGTAACAATGCTAGAGGTGGGAACACATAGGGGAGTCGGAATTGCGACCAATCCTGAACCAAGGCGTCTGCCGCCAGTGCTCGGTGATCGTGAGACCGTGCCATGAAAACTGGGACCTTGTTGTTGTGCCGTGACGCCATCAGATCGACGTCCGGCGTCCCCCAGCGGCAACAGATCTGCTGAAACACGTCCGGGTGAAGGGACCATTCTCCTGCGTCCATGCCCTGGCGACTGAGAAAGTCTGCTTCCCAGTTTTCCACGCCTGGGATGTGAACTGCGGATATGGTGGACGCTCTGCTTTCCACCCACGCCAAAATCCGTTGGACTTCTTGAAAAGCTTGGCGACTGCGTGTTCCCCCTTGGTGGTTGATGTACGCCACCGCCGTGGAATTGTCCGACTGAATCCGAATCTGCTTGCCTTCCAGCCATTGTTGGAAGGCTCGCAGGGCAAGATAGATTGCTCTGATTTCCAGAACATTGATCTGCAGGGTGGACTCTTCCAGAGTCCACATCCCCTGAGCCCTGTGGTGGAGATACACCGCTCCCCACCCTGATAGGCTCGCATCCGTCGTGACCACTGCCCAGGACGGGGGAAGGAACGACTTTCCCTGTGACAATGAGGTGGGGAGAAGCCACCAACGCAGAGAGTCCTTGGCAGTCTGAGAGAGGGAGACAGTCCTGTCGAGGGACGTCGATTTCCCGTCCCATTGGCGTAGAATGTCCCATTGTAGAGGGCGCAGATGAAACTGCGCGAACGGGACTGCCTCCATTGCTGCTACCATCTTTCCTAGGAAATGCATGAGGCGCCTCAGTGAGTGCGACTGGCTCTGAAGGAGAGATTGCACTCCAGTCCGTAGCGAGCACTGCTTGTCCAGTGGAAGCATCACTATCGCTGAGAGAGTATTAAACTCCATGCCAAGATAAGTCAGAGATTGGGTCGGGGTTAGATGAGACTTTGGAAAGTTGATAATCCACCCGAAACTCTGGAGAGTGTCTAGTGCCACCTTCAGACTGTGTTGGCATGCCTCTTGAGAGGGTGCCTTTATAAGCAGGTCGTCTAGATACGGGATGACCGAGTGACCCTGCGAGTGCAGAACAGCTACTACTGCTGCCATGACTTTGGTGAAGACCCGGGGGGCTGTTGCCAGACCGAAAGGTAACGCTACGAACTGCAGGTGTTCGTCGTGTATGACGAAGCGTAGGAAACGCTGATGCTCTGGTGCGATCGGCACGTGGAGATACGCATCTTTGATATCTATTGATGCTAGAAAATCTCCTTGAGACATTGAGGCAATGACGGAGCGTAGGGATTCCATCCGGAACCTCCTGACTTTTACGTGTCTGTTGAGCAACTTTAGATCCAGGACGGGCCGATACGATCCGTCCTTTTTTGGGACCACAAACAGATTGGAGTAAAAACTGTGACCTTGTTCCTGAAGAGGGACGGAGGTCACCACTCCTTCCGCCTTTAGAGCGGCCACCGCCTGCAACAGAGCATCGGCTCGATCTGGTGGTGGAGAAGTTCTGAAGAAACGAGTTGGCGGACGAGAACTGAACTCTATCCTGTACCCGTGAGACAGAATATCCCTCACCCAACGGTCTTTGACGTGTGACAGCCAGATGTCGCCAAAGTGGGAAAACCTCCCACCGACCGCGGGTGTGGGAATCGGAGACCGCAAGTCAGGAGGACGCCGTCTTGGCAACGGTTCCTCCGGCTGTCCTTTTTGGGCGTGACTGAGACCTCCAAGAATCTGAGCGTCTCTGGTCTTTTTGAGTCTTTTTTGACGAGGCGAATTGGGACCTGCCCGGTCCTCGAAAGGACCGATAACCAGACTGACCCTTCCTCTGTTGGGGTCTGTTTTGTCTGTGTTGCGGTAAGGATGAGTCCTTACCCTTGGAGTGTTTGATGATTTCATCCAAACGCTCTCCAAACAATCGGTCACGAGAAAAAGGCAAATTGGTTAAGCACTTCTTGGAATGAGAATCTGCTTTCCAATGTCTCAACCACAGGGCCCTACGCAAAACAACGGAGTTGGCTGACGCCACTGCCGTGCGGCTTGTAGCGTCAAGAACAGCATTAATCGCGTACGACGCGAATGCCGCCATTTGCGAGGTCAATGGTGCTACCTGCGGGGCAAATGCACGTGTGACGGAGTCAACTCGCGCAAGCCCGGCTGAGATAGCTTGGAGTGCCCATACGGCTGCAAAAGAAGGCGCTAATGACGCTCCAATCGCTTCATAGATGGATTTCAGCCAGAGCTCCATCTGCCTGTCAGTGGCATCTTTAAGTGCCGCTCCATCTTCAACTGCAACCAAGGATCTAGCTGCAAGCCTGGAAATTGGAGGATCCACTTTTGGACACTGGGTCCAACCCTTGACCACCTCAGGGGGAAAAGGATAGCGTGTATCTTTAAGCCGTTTAGGAAAACGCCTTTCAGGATAAGCGTGGGGTTTCTGGATTGCGTCTCTAAAGTCAGCGTGGTCCAGAAAAGTGCTTAAAGTACGCTTAGGGTATCTGAAATGGATTCTCTCGTGCTGCGAAGCTGACTCCTCCACAAGAGGAGCTGGTGGGGAAATATTTAACATCTTATTGATGTTAAATATAAGATCATTAACTATGGCGTCACCATCTGGTGTATCTAGATTGAGAGCGGTCCCAGGATCAGAATCCTGATCAGTTACGTCCGCCTCATCACCCATAGATTCATCTCGCTGGGATCCTGACCATTGAGATGAATGTGAAGGCCCGTCATAGCGAGCCCGCTTAGGCTGCCCGGGGCCATCGTCCGAGTCAGAGTCTTCACCCTGAGGTGTATATGCCCGTCCCGGAGCTTGGAGCTGAGGGGGACCAGGGGGCAATGATTGCACAGTGTCCGTGGCCTGAAGTACAGGCCTAGCTCGCAATGTGTCAAGAATTTGTGACATAGTGAGAGACATTCTGTCAGCAAAAGCTGCAAACTCAGTTCCTGTCACCTGGACAGCATTCACAGGTGGTACACCCTGGGTCACGTCCAGCAGAGGTCCCGACTGTGCAAGCGCCGCAGGGGCCGAGCACTGCACACAATGGGGGTCCGTGGAGCCTGCCGGTAGAAAAGTCCCACATGCGGTGCAGGAAGCATATAATGTCTGTGCCTTGGCACCCTTGCGTTTTACGGACGACATGGTGCTGGCTCTCTGCAATGTGAGAGAGTCTATAGCCAAAGGGCGACCAGCGCTATGCAATACAAAGTATTTGCAGGAACAAAATACTAAGATTACTACTGGCACAAGAGGGGGTGAGCCCTGAGGGCTGCTTACCGCCCGCTGAATAGCGGGTAAGAGGCTGCAGAATTCCTTGTCTGGGTCTCCCCGGCTCCCCTCTGCAGCTCAGCGTGTCAGCAGGAATGGCTGCCGGCGTCTGTGGAGAGGGGCGGTCCGTGGGAGTTCCCAAACAAAAGTGCGGGAAACAGTGTCCCCTCTGTGCCGATTGTGAGGGCTGGAGTATGTAAAAACGACTCCAGCCCTCGGCGCTGATGCACTGGCCAGCGTCCCGCCCCTCTCCTGACTGGCAGGTCTGGGGGCGGGAACGAACGGAAGCAGGCCGCAAAAGCCGGGGACTCGAGTTATCAGCGCGGCCGCCGTAAAAGCGCGGGCCGCGCTGAAGTCCCCGGCGCACCACAAGTGCCAGCCGCGCCGCAGTCCCAGCGGCCGGCGTGACCGATTCCTAGACGTGGCCAGCGTCCCGCCCCTCTCCTGACTGGCAGGTCCGGGGGCGGGAACGAACGGAAGCAGGCCGCAAAAGCCGGGGACTCGAGTTATCAGCGCGGCCGCCGTAAAAGCGCGGGCCGCGCTGAAGTCCCCGGCGCACCACAAGTGCCAGCCGCGCCGCAGTACCAGCGGCCGGGGCGACCGATTCCTATAAGTGTGCCTGCTTCAGCGAAGCTGAATGAGGCCATGGCACAAGCGCCGTAGCGCTGATGTCCCCCGGCGCACTACAACACCCAGCATGCTGCGGTGTGAGCGCCAAATGCACGGGGACACAGAGTACCTTGAGGAAGCAGGGCCATGTCCCTGATGTACTCCGCTCCATCCAGCATCTTCTCCAGGGGCTGTAGATGGAGCACGGTCTCAGTGCCTGGAGACCAGTAAATCCCACTTCACCCAGAGCCCTGTAAAAAGGGATGGGGAAGGAATCAGCATGTGGGCTCCTGCCGCCGTACCCGCAATGGGTACCTCAACCTTACAAACACCTCCGACATACAGTGGGGTGAGAAGGGAGCATGCTGGGAGCCCTGTATGGGCCCTCTTTTCTTCCATCCGACATAGTCAGCAGCTGCTGCTGACTAAAAACAATGGAGCTATGCGTGCGTGTCTGACCTCCTTGCGCACAAAGCTAAAACTGAGGAATCTGTACTCCTACGGGAGGGTGTATAGCCAGAAGGGGAGGGGCCTTACACTTTTAAGTGTAGTTCTTTGTGCGGCCTCCAGAGGGCAGTAGCTATACACCCACTGTCTGGGTCTCCCAATTAGGAGCGAAAAAGAAATACTAAGCAACTTACACTATTAAAAGCAAGCTTGATATTTCCGGCATCTAACGTTGTGGCTCTTTTTGTAGAGCTGATAACCATAACAAAGTCTTCAAATGTTGTACGAAGCTCAACCACGAATCCTTTGTCCTGTGAAGCAAACAAAGTTTATAATAGATGTATCCAGAAGAGGCCAGACTATATATATATATATATACACACACATCAGTGTTCCCCCAACTAGTTGCTCTGGGGTTGCTTTTGGCTCCTTTGAAACTATAGAGGTCGTAGCATTACTAGAACTTGGGCCGGGGTCAAAAATCACATGACTAAGGACCCATTATATTCTCTATTTGAGTTATTTTTTTTGTTTTAAGCGATGCAAAACAAGTCTAGGACATCTTTCCTTGGAAATCTGCATTGTGTATTGTTATCCATAAATGAAATGTCCCATCGTGAATAAGGCAAGTTAGCACTGAATACAAAGCGAACACAGAGAGCATCATCATCATCGACAATGGGAAAGGACATACCGTATTTTTCGATTTATAAAATGCACCGGATTAGAAGACGCACCCCAAATTTAGAGAAGAAAAAAAAAAAAGAAAGAAGAAGAGGGTCAAAAAAATGGGGTCCGTTTTATAATCCGGTGGTGTCTTACCAGAGAGGGGGGGCGGCAGCAGTGGTAGAGCGGGGGTCACAGGAGGCAGAAACTGTTAACGGTGGCAGCTGTGCTAATGCTGCGCTTGCAGGCGGTGAGGGCTTGAAAGAAATAGCGCCCCGTGTCAGTCCGTGCGCAGATTGAGCTCTCGGATCAATGACAAGCCAAGATCTCATCTGCGCATGCGCCACCTCCAGTCACCTTTTCCTCAAGTCCACTGCTAGGAGATCAATGGGCTGGAGGAGACGCGTGCGTAGACGAGATCTTGAGCAGAGAGCTCCATCTGCACACGTGCCGACTCTGGGTGCCATTATTTGAAGTCCTCACTGCCCACAGTCTCTAAGTCACTAAAGCCCCAGAACGAGCCCAGCCGGCGCAGCATTGCCCCTGCCTCTTGCTACCCCTCTCCACACCCCCTGGCAAGCTATATTCGGATTCTAAGACGCACCCCTCACTTTTCTTCCAATTTTTGGGGAGGAAAGAAGGGAATTTTGTTACTTACCGTAAATTCCTTTTCTTCTAGCTCCTATTGGGAGACCCAGACGATTGGGGTGTATAGCACTGCCTCCGGAGGCCACACAAAGCAATTACACTAAAAAGTGCAAGGCCCCTCCCCTTCTGGCTATACACCCCCAGTGGGATCACTGGCTCACCAGTTTTAGTGCAAAAGCAAGAAGGAGGAAAGCCAATAACTGGTTTAAACAAATTCACTCCGAAGTAACGTCGGAGAACTGAAAAACCATTCAACATGAACAACATGTGTACCCGAAAAACCACCAAAAATCTCGAAGGACAACAGGGCGGGTGCTGGGTCTCCCAATAGGAGCTAGAAGAAAAGGAATTTACGGTAAGTAACAAAATTCCCTTCTTCTTCGGCGCTCCATTGGGAGACCCAGACGATTGGGACGTCCAAAAGCTGTCCCTGGGTGGGTAAAGAAATACCTCATGTTAGAGCTGCAACGACAGCCCTCCCCTACGGGGAGGCAACTGCCGCCTGCAGGACTCTTCTACCTAGGCTGGCGTCCGCCGAAGCATAGGTATGCACCTGATAATGTTTGGTGAAAGTGTGCAGACTCGACCAGGTAGCTGCCTGGCACACCTGTTGAGCCGTAGCCTGGTGTCGTAATGCCCAGGACGCACCCACGGCTCTGGTAGAATGGGCCTTCAGCCCTGATGGAACCGGAAGCCCAGCAGAACGGTAGGCTTCAAGAATTGGTTCTTTGATCCATCGAGCCAGGGTGGCTTTGGAAGCCTGCGACCCCTTGCGCTGGCCAGCGACAAGGACAAAGAGTGCATCAGAGCGGCGCAGGGGCGCCGTGCGGGAAATGTAGATTCTGAGTGCTCTCACCAGATCTAACAAATGTAAATCCTTTTCATACCGGTGAACCGGATGAGGACAAAAAGAAGGTAAGGAGATATCCTGATTAATATGAAACGAGGATACTACCTTAGGGAGAAACTCCTGAATGGGGCGCAGCACTACCTTGTCCTGGTGGACCACCAGGAAGGGAGCCTTGGATGACAGCGCTGCTAGCTCAGACACTCTCCGAAGAGACGTGATCGCTACCAGAAAGGCCACTTTCCGTGATAGTCGAGAGAGTGAAACATCCGTCAGAGACTCGAAAGGCGGCTTCTGGAGAGCAACTAGTACCCTGTTCAGATCCCATGGATCTAACGGCCGCTCGTACGGGGGGACGATATGACCAAACCCCCTGCAGGAACGTGCGTACCTGCGGACGTCTTGCTAGACGCTTCTGAAAAAAACACCAATAGCGCCGAGACTTGCCCTTTAAGGGAGCCGAGCGACAAGCCCTTTTCCAACCCAGATTGCAGGAAGGAAAGAAAAGTAGGCAATGCCAATGGCCAGGGGGACACTCCTTGTACAGAGCACCAGTAAAAGAAAATCTTCCACTTCCGTGGTAGATCTTAGCAGACGTGGGCTTCATAGCCTGTCTCATGGTGGCAACGACCCCGTGGGATAATCCTGAGGACACTAGGATCTAGGACGCAATGGCCACACAGTAGGTTCAGGGCCGTAGAATTCAGATGGAAAAACGGCCCTTGGGACAGTAAGTCTGGCCGGTCTGGTAGTGCCCACGGTTGACCGACCGTGAGATGCCTGTCGCCAGAGCTCTTTGATCGTCATGAAAACCGGGACCTTGCTGTTGTGCCGATTCGTGAAACCCGTCCGGGTGCAGAGACCATTCTCCTGCGTCCACGCCCTGGTGACTGAGGAAGTCTGCTTCCCAGTTTTCTACGCCCGGGATGTGAACTGCGGGTATGGTGTATGCTCTGTCTTCCACCCCTAGCAGAATCCGGCGGACTTCCTGGGAGGCTCGCCGACTGCGTAGTCCGCCTTGGTGGTTGATGTATGCCACCGCTGTGGATTGTCCGACTGAATTCGGATCTGTTTGCCTTCCAGCCACTGCAGGAAGTCTTGCAGGGCCATATGCACTGCCCAGAGCTCCAGACAATTGATCTGAAGAGTGGACTCCTCTGAAGAGAGTCCTTGATCGTCTGAGAAAGGGGGACGTTCCTGTATAGGGACATCGACTTCCCCTCCCATTAGCGAAGAATGTTCTATTGAAGTGGACGCAGATGAAACTGCGTGAAAGGGACTGCCTCTGGATGAGGTGTCTCCTTGAAGGAGAGACTGCACCCCCGTCTGTAGTGACCGCTGTTTGTCCAGTGGAAGCTTCACCATCGCTGAGAGAGTGTGAAACCCCAAGCTAAGATATGCCAGCGATTGGGTTTAACTTTGAAAAGTTGAGGACCCACCCGAAACTCTGGGAAGTTTCCAGCGCCATGTTCAGGCTGTGTTGGCATGCCTCTTAAAAGAGTGCCTTGACAAGTAGATGGTCTAAGTAAGGGATCACAGGGTGACCCTGAGAGTGCGGGAGTGGTCCCACTGCTGCCATGAACTTGGTGAAAACCCGTGGGGCTGTCGCCAGACCGAAGGGTAGGGCTACGAACCGAAGATGCTCGTCTTCAATAACGAATCGTAGCAAACGCCGGTGCTCTGGAGCAATCGGCACGTGGAGATAAGCATCCTGATGTCTATTGATGCTAGGAAATCTCCTTGAGACATTGAGGCAATGACGGAGCGGAGGGATTCCATCCGGAACCGCCTGGTTTTCACGTGCTTGTTGAGCAGTTTAAGGTCCAGAACGGAACGGAAGGAGTCGTCCTATTTTGTCACCCGGGGCAACCGACCCGCCGATAGGGCTGTCTGTCAATGGCATCTTTAAGTGAAGTCCCATCTTCCACTGCAACTATAGATCTAGCCGCAAGCCTGGAGATTGGGGGATCCACCCTTGGAGCGCTTGAGCACGTCAGGGGGGAAGAGACAACGCGTATCTTCAATACGGTTGGAGAAACGCTTATCGGGATAAGCGTGGTGTTCCTGGACTGCTTCTCTGGAGTCAGAGTGACCAGAAAAGTACTCAATATACGCTTGAGATACCGAAATAGGGATTTCTTCTGCTGTGAAGCTGACCCCTCCACTGGAGGAGTTGAGGGAGAAATACCCAACCTTCCATTGATGGACGCTATAAGATTATTCACTATAGCGTCACCATCCGGTGTATCCGGATTGAGAGCGGTCTCAGGATCAGAGTCCTGAACAGCTACGTCTGCCTCATCATACAGAGAGTACTGTGATGAAGTCGAGGGCCGTTCTTAGGGAGCTCGCTTAGGCCGTCTGGGACTGTCGTCCGTGTCAGAGCCTGCACCCTGGGATGCATGGGACCCTCCTGGAGCCATGATTTGTTTCGAAATCAGGGTGGCCAGGGGCATTGAATCAACATTGCCCAAGGTCTGTCTGGACTGCAAAGTCTGTAAGATGTTAGTCATAGCCACAGACAATATATCAGCGGAAACTGCAACTCCGTCCCTGTCCCTGGACAGGGATCACAGGTGGTTCTTTTGGCCACCTGTAGCAGAGACCCCGTTGAGTAATTGCACACACTGGGGGTCCTGGAACAGTCGCATGCAGTACAAGCAGCATAGAAAGCCTGTGCCTTGGCACCCATGCTTTTTTTTTTGCTGTTGCTGTCTAGCCATCTAGGAGCATTAGCCAAGAATAGCGACCGTACAGTGCAATGTATAGCATACAAGCATGAAGTACAATAAACACTTCAGCACATGCAGTACAAGGAGCATAGAAAGCCTGTGCCTTGGCACCTTTGCTTTTCTGCTGCCGTTGTCTAGTTATTCAGGAGCATTAGCCAGGAAAAGCGACATACAGTGAATGTATAGCATACAAGCATGAAAATAACCACTGCAGCACATGCAATCCAAGCAGCATTGAAAGCTTGTGCCTTAGCACCCTTGCTTTTCTGCTGCTGTTGTCTAGTCATCAAGGAGCATTAGCCAAGAATAGCGACATGCAGTGAATGTACAAGCATGAAAATAAACTCTGCAGTACATGCAATCCAAGCAGCATTGAAAACTTGTGCCTTAGCACCATTGCTGTTTGCTGCCGCTGTCTAGCCATCTAGGCGGGTAGACAGCCAAGAATAGCCCTTACAGTGCAATGTAAAGCATACAAGCATAAAGGACACATGACACTGCAGCACATGCAAGACAAGCAGCATATAGAGTCTGTGCTTTAGCACCCCTGATCTTTTGCTGCTGTTTCTAGGTCTGCATCCTGAATATCGACCGTACAAAAGTACAACCGGACACTTCGGCATTAGTGGGTCAGCACTTTAGTTGCCGCTTACCGCCCGCACAAAAGCGGGTGTGTGGCGCCGGAATCCTGTGCTGGTAGCTCAGTGTCTCCGTTTTCCCGCTCTGCGTGCCGGAATGGCTGCCGGCGTCCAGAGGAGAGGGGCGGGCCGAGGGCGTGCCCGAGACAAGAGCGGGAACCCGGCGCCCACTGTGTCTAGTAAAGGGGGCTGGAGAATGCAAATAAGGCTCCAGCCCTCGGCGCTGCTATAGAACAGCGTCTCTCCCTGTCCCTGAGTGACAGGGTGGGGGCGGGAACGAAGCGGCGCTAGGCCGCAAAAGCCGGGGACTAAAGTTAGAAGCGCCGCCGCCGTAAAAGCGCGGTCGGCGCGTCCCCGGCGCACTACAAGTCGCAGCTGCGCCGCCGCTCCAGGGGCGGTCGGCGCGGCGGTCCCCACACGTAAAGTCCCCCAGTAATCTGCAGGGACTATAAGCCCAGCGCACAGCGCTACAGTCCCCGGCGCACTAGCACACCCAGCAAGCCTGGAGTGTGCGTGGCCTGCCATACGGGGACACAGAGTACCTGAAAGTTGCAGGGCCTTGTCCCTGAACGGCACTCCCGCTCCACATCCAGCAGGTTCTATGGGTCTGTGGATGGAGCCCGGCCTCAGGGCTTGGTGGCCGGAAAGATCCCACTTCCTCAGAGCCCCTCAGGGGGATGGGGAAGGAAAACAGCATGTGGGCTCCAGCCTCCGTACCAGCAATAGGTACCTCAACCTTACAAACCGCAAGTGGGGTGAGAAGGGAGCATGCTGGGGGCCCTAGTATGGGCCCTCTTTTCTTCCATCCGATATAGTCAGCAGCTACTGCTGACTGAACAGTGGAGCTTATGCATGGATGTGTGCCTCCTTCGCACAAAGCTTGAAAACTGGTGAGCCAGTGATCCCACTGGGGGTGTATAGCCAGAAGGGGAGGGGCCTTGCACTTTTTAGTGTAATTGCTTTGTGTGGCCTCCGGAGGCAGTGCTATACACCCCAATCGTCTGGGTCTCCCAATGGAGCGCCGAAGAAAGGGGGGTCTTATAATCCAAAAAAAGGGAATTTTGTTTACTTACCGTAAATTCCTTTTCTTCTAGCTCCTATTGGGAGACCCAGACAATTGGGTGTATAGCTTCTGCCTCCGGAGGCCACACAAAGTATTACACTTTAAAAAGTGTAACCCCTCCCCTCTGCCTATACACCCTCCCGTGCATCACGGGCCCATCAGTTTTGGTGCCAAAGCAGGAAGGAGGAAACTTATAAATTGGTCTAAGGTAAATTCAATCCGAAGGATGTTCGGAGAACTGAAACCATGAACCAAAAGAACAATTCAACATGAACAACGTGTACACAAAAGAACAATAGCCCGAAGGGAACAGGGGCGGGTGCTGGGTCTCCCAATAGGAGCTAGAAGAAAAGGAATTTACGGTAAGTAAACAAAATTCCCTTCTTTGTCGCTCCATTGGGAGACCCAGACAATTGGGACGTCCAAAAGCAGTCCCTGGGTGGGTAAAAGAATACCTCGATAAAAAGAGCCGAAAACGGCCCCCTCTTACAGGTGGGCAACCGCCGCCTGAAGGACTCGCCTACCTAGGCTGGCATCTGCCGAAGCATAGGCATGCACCTGATAGTGTTTCGTGAAAGTGTGCAGACTCGACCAGGTAGCCGCCTGACACACCTGCTGAGCCGTAGCCTGGTGCCGCAATGCCCAAGATGCACCTACGGCTCTGGTAGAATGGGCTTTCAGCCCTGAAGGAATCGGAAGCCCAGAAGAACGGTAGGCTTCAAGAATCGGTTCCTTGATCCACCGAGCCAAGGTTGACTTGGAAGCCTGCGACCCCTTACGCTAGCCAGCGACAAGGACAAAGAGCGCATCAGAACGGCGCAGGGGCGCCGTGCGAGAAATGTAGAGCCGGAGTGCTCTCACCAGATCTAACAAGTGCAAATCCTTTTCACATTGGTGAACTGGATGAGGGCAAAAAGAAGGTAAGGAGATATCCTGATTGAGATGAAAAGGGGATACCACCTTAGGGAGAAATTCCGGGACCGGACGCAGAACCACCTTATCCTGGTGAAACACCAGGAAGGGGGCTTTGCATGACAGCGCTGCTAGCTCAGACACTCTCCGAAGTGATGTGACTGCCACTAGGAAGGCCACCTTCTGCGAAAGGCGTGATAGAGAGACATCTCGCATCGGCTCGAAAGGTGGTTTCTGAAGAGCCGTTAGCACCCTGTTAAGATCCCAGGGTTCCAGCGGATGCTTGTAAGGTGGGACTATGTGGCAAACTCCCTGCAGGAACGTGCGGACCTGCGGAAGCCTGGCTAGACGCTTTTGAAAAAACACGGAAAGCGCCGATACTTGTCCCTTGAGAGAGCCGAGAGACAAACCCTTGTCCATTCCGGATTGAAGGAAAGAAAGAAAAGTGGGTAAGGCAAACGGCCAGGGGGTAAAACCCTGATCCGCGCACCAGGATAAGAAGATCCTCCAAGCCCTGTGATAGATCTTGGCGGACGTTGGTTTCCTGGCCTGTCTCATGGTGGCAATGACATCTTGAGATAACCCTGAGGACGCTAGGAGCCAGGACTCAATGGCCACACAGTCAGGTTGAGGGCCGCAGAATTCAGATGGAAAAAAAGAGAATTTTATTTACTTACCGTAAATTCTTTTTCTTATAGTTCCGACATGGGAGACCCAAACCATGGGTGTATAGCTTCTGCCTCCGGAGGACACTCAAAGTACTACACTAAAAGTGTAGCTCCTCCCTCCGAGCATATACACTCCCCGGATGACAAATCCAACCAGTTTAGTGCCAAAGCTGAAGGAGGACATCCACCCATAAGTAGAGATAGAGTAAAACCCGGAATAACCGGAACTTCTGTCTACAACAACAGCCGGTGAAAACACACGGAACAAGAAAGCTGCCAACAGGCAACAGGGAGGGTGCTGGGTCTCCCATGTTGGAACTATAAGAAAAAGAATTTACGGTAAGTAAACAAAATTCTCTTTTTCTTTATCGTTCCTTATGGGAGACCCAAACCATGGGACGTCTCAAAGCAGTCCATGGGTGGGAAATAAACAGAAACTGAGAAGTAGGCGAAACCTAACTTCACAAATGGGCGACAGCCGTCCGAAGGATGCGTCTGCCCAAGCTCGCATCTGCCGAAGCATAAGCATGCACTTGGTAGTGCTTCGAAAGGGTGTGCAGACTAGACCAAGTGGCAGCCTGACAGACCTGCTGAGCCGTAGCCCAAGAGGCACCGACAGCTCTGGTCGAGTGCGCCTTAATCCCTGGCGGGGGAGGCATCTGAGAACATAGGTAGGCATCGGATATGGCCGACCTAATCCAATGAGCTAGGGTCGGTTTAGAAGTCGAGAGACCCTTGCGCTGACCTGTGGTCAGCACAAAAAGAGAGGTGCACCGCCTAAAAAAACAGCGGTGCGTGACACATAGATCCGGAGCGTTCGCACCAAATCTAAAGCATGCAACGCTTTCTCAAAGCGATGCACAGGGGCCGAACAAAAGGGAAGACAATGAAATGTCCTGGTTAAGGTGGAACGGAGACACCACCTTAGGGAGAAGGCCCGGAGTTGGATGGAGAACCACCTTGTCTTGGTGAAAAAAACCAAAAAGGGTGACTCCGAAGAGAGCACAGTCAAATAAGAGACTCTCCTGAGAGAAATTATGGCCACCAGAAAAACCACTTTCTGTGAAAGACTAAACAACGAAACCTCCCTAAGAGGCTCAAAGGGGGGTTTCTGTAAGGCCATGAGGACCAAAGAAAGGTCTCAGGGATCCAGAGACCGCCGGTAAGGCGGAATGATGTGAGATGCGCCCTGCATGAAGGTGCGCACCTGGGCCAGTCGGGCGATACGCCGCTGACAGAGCCGAGACCTGTCCCTTGAGGGAATGAGGGACAGACCTAGCTGCAGGCCGGACTGTAGAAAGGACAGGATGGTCGGCAAGGAAAAAACGGCCAAGGAGCATGGCCGGAAGAACGACACCAGGACAGGAAAATTCTCCAAGTCCTGAGGTAAAACCTGGCCGAGGAAGACTTCCGAGCCTGAGTCATAGTGAAGATGACCTCGGAAGGAATGCCTGAAGCCATAAGGATTCAGGGCTCAAGAGCCACGCCGTCAATCTGAGAGCCGCAGAATTGTTGTGGAAAACGGACCCTCTGAGAGAACGTCTGGCCGGTCCGGGAGATGCCACAGCACCTCTACGAACAGACGGAGCAGGTCTGGGAACCAAGCTCGCCTGGGCCTGGGGCGATGAGTACGCCCCGACGGCCCTCCATTTTGATCTTGCGCAGGACTCTGGGCAAGAGAGCTAGAGGGGGAAACACGTAGGCCAGACGGAACTGGGACCAATCTGGAACCAGCGCGTCCGCTGCCAAGGCCTGAGGATCGTGGGAGCGAGCCACGTAAACCGGGACCTTGTTGTTGTGCCGGGATGCCATTAGATCCACTCCCGGAGTGCCCCGCCTGCTAAATTGACCGGAACACTGCCGGATGCAGGGCTCACTCGCCGCTGTCCACGGTTTGACGGCTGAGATAATCTGCCTCCCAGTTTTCTGCGCCTGGGATGTGGACTGCGGATATGGTGGACTTGGAGTCCTCCGTCCACTGAAGGATATGTTGAACTTCCAACATTGCTAGGCGGCTGCGAGTCCTAGGACTACAGCCCTGATTTCCAGCACATTGATCGAGAGGGCTGATTCGGACGGAGTCCAAGTGCCCTGTGCTCGGTGGTGGAGAAACACTGCTCCCCAGCCGGATAGACTGGCATCCGTGGTGAGAATCACCCATGACAGGGCCAGAAAGGAGCGTCCCTGGTACAGAGAGAGGGGCCGAAGCCACCACTTAAAGAGAGCTCCTGGTCTGTGGCGACAGAGCCACCAGCCTGTGCAAGGAAGAAGTCCCTTGTCCCAACAGCGGAAAATGTCCAGCTGCAGGGGACGCAGATGGAACTGGCAAGGGGAACCGCTTCTATTGACGCCACCATCTGACCCAGCACCTGCATGAGGTGCCTGATGGAATGACGGCGGAGCCTCAGCAGAGAGCGAACCGCCAGATGAAGAGACTGCTGTTTGACTAAGGGCAGCTTCACAAGTGCCAGCAGAGTCTCGAATTGCATCCCTAGGTACGTAAGTTCCTGGGTCGGGGTCAGAGTGGACTTGCAAGCGTGGCGAGAGTGAGCGAGACACTCCGCTGACAGTCTGCACTGGAAGAAGCCCTGACTAGAAGGGCGTCCAGGTAAGGAATCACTACCAACCCCTGGAGGAGCAGAACCGCAACTGGTGAATACACGAGGGGCCGTGGCTAACCCAAAGGGGAGAGCCACGAATTGGAAATGTTCCTCTCCGATTACAAAACGTAGCCAACGCTGGTGTGAAACTGCGAATGGCACATGCAGAGAGACATCTCTGATGTCGATGGATGCTAAGAAATCTCCTTGGGTCATTGACTGATCGCAGAGATTCCATGCAAAATTGCCGCACCTGAACATGCTTGTTGAGAAGCTTGAGATCCAGGTCGGAAAGCACAGAAATCTCAGAACCGTTCCCAGTCGGGAACTGGTACACTTACTCCATTGGCCTGCAAGAATGCCACGGCCTGTGAGAAGGCGGCGGCCTTGGAGCAGGGGGAAGTTGTCAGAAAAAATCTGTTTGGCGGCTGAATAGAATTCTATTCTGTAGCCGTGGGAGATGGTAACCCACACCCACCGATCGAAGACGTGTTGAAACCACACGTCGCCCAAGAGGGAGAGCCTGCCACCGACCAAGGACGTTACTGGCGCGGCCAGATAATCAAGAGGAGGCTGCCTTGGTGGCAGCGGCTCCTGCCGACTTAGGACGCGGCTTCATGCGCCAGTTGGTTTACGGACCTTGGCTGAGTTAGTGGACGAGGCCGAGGGCTTAGAGGACGACCAGTTAGAGGAAACGAAAGGAACGAAACCTCAACTGGTTCCTGCCCTGGAAGGTTTCCTGGGTTGTGGCATGGAAGTACTCTTCCTGCCAAAAGCTTCCTTAATAATTTCATCCAGTTGTTCACCGAATAGACTGGTCCCAGCAAAAGGGAGTCCAGCAAGGAACTTCTTAAGAAGCATCTGCCTTCCACTCTCAAAGCCACAGGAACCTGCGGATAGCGAGGGAAGTAGCCGAGGCCACCGCAGTGCGGTGACAGTCTCCAGCTATAGGATGAAAAGACTGAAGCCTGGAAGTTAAGGCAACCAATTCGGGCATAAAGGCCCTGGTGAGGGAATGCATCTCTTCCCGAGAAGCAGAGATGGCTTTGAGAGCCCGCACTGCTGCAAAAGATGGGGAGAACGAGGCCCCTGCCGCCTCATATATAGATTTGGCCAGAAGGACAACCTGGCGGACAGTGGGATCCTCAGAGAGGTGCAGTCAGCCACTGATACAACTGTCCGGGCTGAAAGTCTAGACACCGGAGGGTCCACCCTTGGTGAATGAGCCCACTCCTTGACCACCACTGGTGGAAGGGGGAAACAGTCATCAGAACCACGCTCTGGGAAGCGTCTGTCAGGACAGGCTCTGGGCTTGGTCACAGTGACCTGAATGCTGGAGTGGATAAGGAACACACTCCTTGTTCTCTTAGGCAAGGTATACTGATGCTTTTCTGCCAAAGAGGGGTGCTCCCCTGATACAGGCGGATTGAGGTCCAGTACAAATATAATGGACGCAATCAAATCATTAGCATCTGCGTCACTTTCGGACAGATCAATGGGGTACATGGAGAGCGTCCGAGCCCCCAGTAAGGCATCCTCCTTGTCCTGCGAGTCAGCTCGTGAACCAGAGCCGCGGGGCGAGGAGGGAAAGGGGACCCTGTGTCTCCATTTTAGGAGGACGGGCTCCCAGATGAAGAATCCTCTGTGAGCTTTGCTGAGCGAGCCGTAGCAGCAGAAGCGCCCTGAGAAGGGGGCTGATGCATGCTCAGCAGTGTCCGGGACAGCTGTCCCCTGGAGAGAGGGATTCTACCCCGGAGCCGGAGCAGCCGGAGGGACCACTGGGGATAAGCCTCCAGGCTGAGGCACCACTATGTCAGAGCAGGCATCACAATGTGGTTATGTGCTCGGTACAGACAGTACGAGTCAACATGCGGTGCATAATAAAAAACAGCCTTGCAGCCCTGCACTGATATAAGACATGCTGCAGAAGTGGGGGCTCTGTCCAGAAAGACCCCCAGCAGAGTATATAAACAGAGTATATAAGCAGCAGCACAACCAGAGGTTGTGGCTTGCCAGACCATTTAACATAACATCTCTGTGCCCTCCAGATTCCCCAGAAGTGGGGGCTTTTCGGAAAAAAAACCCCAGCAGAGTATATAAACAGAGTGTATAAGCAGCTGCACAACCGGAGGTTGTGGCTTGCCAGACTGTTTAACATAGGGGCATCTCTGTGCACTCCAGATCCCCCAGAACTGGGGGCTCTATCCCAGGCCCCCATTTGTCACAATGTGTTTGCAGACATTGATCTCTGTGCCCTAGAACGCTGAGAAAATGGCGTCCGCAGCGAGGAGAGGGGGCGGGGCCTACTCTGAGAGCAGGACGGAGGGCAAATGAGGCATACAGGGGAGGGAATCTTTCCTCAGTGAGGAGTGTCCCTTCCCTGTGCTGAGCAGCCGGTGGGCGGAGCCACCCTGTCTCACTGCACTGACTGACATAGAATCGAAACTAGGCCTCAGGCGAAGCCGGGGCCTAGATTTAAACATGCGGCCAGCGTGCAGGCACCATCGGCGCGGTTCTCCAGTGAAAACTGGAGAACCGGCCGGAAATGTTAAAACATACATATAACACATTCTCCCCCACAAATAAAGTACAAGGGACCCCTAGAAAGACCACTTTCTGTGGTAATAACGTCTCAGTACTTAGCTTGAGACGCAGGTGCCAGGTCCCTGGGGGGTCATCGCTCCGTCCGGCAGGATCCTGAACAGGGCTGCGGATGGAGACCGGTCTCCTGCAAAGCAGTGAGAACCGTGATGGCTCCCACTTCAAGCCAGAGCCTCAAGGGATGGCGAAGGAGCGCGGCATGTGAAGGCTCCAGCCCTGAAATCAACCTTAACAGCACCGCCGACATAGTGGGGTGAGAAGGGACATGCCGGGAGTCCAGAACCCGCTTTTCTTCCAAATCTTTGAAATCAAAAATCAGAGGATGCATGTGTGTGTGTGACCTCCTGAACACAAAGCATTGAACTGGTTGGATTTGTCATCCGGGGAGTGTATATGCTCGGAGGGAGGAGCTACACTTTTAGTGTAGCACTTTGTGTGTCCTCCGGAGGCAGAAGCTATAACACTCATGGTTTGGGTCTCCCATAAGGAACGATAAAGAAATGGCCCTTGAGACAGCAAGTCTGGACGGTCTGGGAGTGCCCACGGTTGACCCACCGTGAGGTGCCACAGATCCGGGTACCACGACCTCCTCGGCCAGTCTGGAGCGACGAGGATGGCGCGGCGGCAGTCGGACCTGATCTTGCGTAACACTCTGGGCAGCAGTGCCAGAGGAGGAAATACATAAGGCAGTCGAAACTGCGACCAATCCTGAACTAATGCGTCCGCCGCCAGAGCTCTGTGATCTTGAGACCGTGCCATGAATGCCGGGACTTTGTTGTTGTGCCGAGACGCCATGAGGTCGACGTCCGGCGTTCCCCAGCGGCAACAGATCTCTTGAAACACGTCCGGGTGAAGAGACCATTCCCCTGCGTCCATGCCCTGGCGACTGAGAAAGTCTGCTTCCCAGTTTTCTACGCCCGGGATGTGAACTGCGGAGATGGTGGAGGCTGTGGCTTCCGCCCACAGCAGAATCCGCCGAACTTCTTGGAAGGCTTGACGACTGCGTGTGCCGCCCTGGTGGTTGATGTACGCGACCGCCGTGGCGTTGTCCGACTGTATTCGGATCTGCCTGCCCTCCAGCCACCGCTGGAACGCCTTTAGGGCTAGATACACTGCCCTTATCTCCAGAACATTGATCTGAAGGGAGGACTCTGTCGGAGTCCAGGTTCCCTGAGCCCTGTGGTGGAGGAAGACCGCTCCCCACCCTGACAGACTCGCGTCCGTCGTGACCACAGCCCAGGATGGGGGCAGGAAGGATTTTCCCTTCGACAAAGAAGTGGGAAGAAGCCACCACTGAAGAGAGGTTTTGGCTGCCAGTGAAAGAGAGACGTTCCTGTCTAGGGACGTCGACCTCCTGTCCCATTTGCGGAGAATGTCCCATTGAAGTGGACGCAGATGAAACTGCGCAAAAGGAACTGCCTCCATTGCTGCCACCATCTTCCCTAGGAAGTGCATGAGGCGCCTCAAGGGTTGTGACTGGGCCCGAAGGAGAGATTGCACCCCTGTCTGCAGTGAACGCTGTTTGTCCAGCGGAAGCTTCACTATCGCTGAGAGAGTATGAAACTCCATCCCGAGGTAAGTCAGTGATTGGGTCGGTGTCAATTTTGACTTTGGGAAATTGATGATCCACCCGAACCTCTGGAGAGTCTCCAGAGCAATGGTCAGGCTGTGTTGACATGCCACCCAGGAGGGTGCCTTGACTAGAAGATCGTCTAAGTAAGGGATCACCGAGTGGCCCTGAGAGTGTAGGACCGCCACCACTGCTGCCATGACCTTGGTGAAGACCCATGGGGCTGTCGCCAGGCCGAAAGGCAGTGCCACGAACTGAAGGTGTTCGTCCCCGATGGCGAAACGCAGGAAGCGTTGATGCTCTGGTGCAATCGGCACATGGAGATAAGCATCCCTGATGTCGATTGATGCTAGGAAGTCTCCTTGGGACATCGAGGCGATGACAGAGCGGAGAGATTCCATCCGGAACCGTCTGGTTCTCACGTGTCTGTTGAGCAGTTTGAGGTCCAGAACGGGACGGAATGATCCGTCCTTTTTTGGCACCACGAACAAGTTGGAGTAAAAACCGCGACCACGTTCTTGAAGGGGAACGGGGATCACAACTCCTTCTGCCTTCAGAGTGTTCACCGCCTGAAAAAGTGCATCGGCTCGCTCGGGGGGGCGGAGATGTTCTGAAGAAACGAGTCGGAGGATGAGAACGGAGCTCTATCCTGTAACCGTGAGACAGAATGTCTCTCACCCATCGGTCTTGGACATGTGGCCACCAGGCGTCGCAAAAGCGGGAGAGCCTGCCACCGACCGAGGATGCGGTTTGGGGAGGCCGAAAGTCATGAGGAGGCCGCCTTGGAGGCGGTTCCTCCGGCGGTCTTTGTAGGACGTGACTTAGACCGCCATGCAGAAGAGTTCCTCTGGCCCTTCTGTGACCTGTTGGACGTGGAGGAATGGGACCTGGCTGAGGGCCGAAAGGACCGAAACCTCGGTTGTATTTTTCGTTGCTGAGGTCTGTTTGGTTTGGACTGGGGTAAGGACGAGGCCTTTCCCTTGGATTGTTTAATAATTTCGTCCAATTGCTCGCCAAACAAATGGTCGCCAGAAAATGGCAAACCGGTTAAGAACTTCTTGGAAGCAGAGTCTGCCTTCCATTCGCGTAGCCACATGGCCCTGCGGACTGCCACCGAATTGGCGGATGCTACCGCTGTACGGCTCGCAGAGTCCAGGACGGCGTTCATGGCGTAGGACGAAAAAGCCGACGCCTGAGAAGTCAAAGACACAACTTGCGGAGCAGAGGTACGTGTGACCGCATTAATCTCAGACAGACAAGCTGAGATAGCTTGGAGTGCCCACACGGCTGCAAAGGCCGGAGCAAAAGACGCGCCTATGGCTTCATAGATGGATTTCATCAGGAGCTCTATTTGCCTGTCAGTGGCATCCTTGAGCGATGAACCATCTGCCACTGATACTACGGATCTAGCCGCCAGTCTAGAGACTGGAGGATCCACCTTGGGACACTGAGCCCAACCCTTAACTACGTCAGGGGGGAAGGGGTAACGTGTGTCATTAAGGCGCTTAGTAAAGCGCTTGTCCGGAAATGCTCTGTGCTTCTGGACAGCATCTCTGAAGTTAGAGTGATCGAAAAACGCACTCCGTGTACGTTTGGGAAACCTAAACTGGTGCTTCTCCTGCTGCGAAGTCGACTCCTCTATAGGTGGAGTTGGGGGAGAAAGATCTAGCACCTGGTTGATGGACGCTATAAGGTCATTTACTATGGCGTCCCCTTCAGGTGTATCTAGATTGAGAGCAACGTCAGGATCAGAGCCCTGAGCTGCGACCTCCGCTTCATCCTCCAGAGAGTCCTCATGCTGAGACCCCGAACAGCGTGATGAAGTCGGGAAGGTTCCCAGCGAGCCCGCTTAGCCGGTCTGGGACTGCGGTCCGTGTCGGAGTCCTCACCGTGGGACCTAGGTGTCACCCCAGGAGCACTTTGCTGCGCCGACCGAGAGGGGCCTGGGGGCGATGAACTCACAGTGCCCTGGGCCTGTGTTACCGATCTAAACTGCAAGGCTTCTAGTATCTTAGCAGACCATTTGTCCATAGACTGAGCGATGGACTGTGAAAGCGACTCAGAGAGTTTCTCAGCCAAAACTGCAAACTCTGTCCCTGCCACCTGGACAGTGGAAGCCGGTGGTTCTACCTGAGCCGAGGGTCCCACCAGTGCCCGAGGCTCCGGCTGAGTGAGTGCCACAGGGGCCGAGCATTGCACACAGTGAGGGTAGGTGGAACCTGCAGGTAACATAGCCGCACAAGAGGTACAGGTTGCAAAATAAGCCTGTGCCTTGGCACCCTTGCTCTTTGCGGACGACATGCTGTTGTCTCCTTTGAGAGTGATCAGTGAGGGTATATAGCCAAAAGCAAAATAATGCGGCCGAACAGAGAAAATGTATACAATATATTATATATATATATATATATATATATATATATATATATATATCTATTATATATATACATATATACACTTCGGCACCCTAGGGGGGCCAGAACCTGGTAACCGGTGTGGCTTACCGACCGCCCAAAGCGGTTGTGTGTCCACCAGATTCCCTGCCTGGGCCTCCCAGAGCTGTAGAGCTCGTTCTGAAATCCTCCACCGGCAGAAGTGATTGTAAATATGGCTGCCAGAGTTCTCAGGGGAGGAGGGAGCCGTGGGCGGTGACTAATAAAGTGCGGGAATCTGGTGCCCCACAGTGCTCAGTGAGGGGGGAGGAGAACACCTAAGTATGCTCCAGCCCTCACTGCCGATGTCCAGTCGACCGTCCCGCCCTTACCCCTGACTGGCAGGCCCGGGGGCGGGAGTTATGGTACTAGGCCGCAGAAGCCGGGGACTAAATTTAATAACGCGGCCGACGAACAGGCGCGGTCGGCGCGGTAGTCCCGGTCGTCACAGAAAAACAGCAGCCGCTGCAGCGTCTGTAACACAGGCGCTCCATGCGCCGTCCCCAAGGGGACACAGAGTACCTTTTAGATGCAGGGCCTGTCCCTGATGATACCCAGTCTCCTGTCCGTCAGATTCCCCCAGGGGCTGCGGAGGGAGCCCGGTCCTAGTGAAAGGTGACCGGTTAGGATCCCACTTCTCCCAGAGCCTCTAAGGGATGGGGAAGGAAAACGGCATGTGGCTCCAGCCTTTGTACCCGCATTGGGTACCTCAACCTTGACAGCACCGCCGACTTAGTGGGGTGAGAAGGGAGCATGCCGGGGGCCCTGTAGGGGGCCCTCTTTTCTTCCATCCGATACAATCAGCAGCTGCTGCTGACTAAAATGTGGAGCTTGCGTGAATGTGTGCCTCCTTCAACACAAAGCATAAAACTGATGGGCCCGTGATGCACGGGAGGGTGTATAGGCAGAGGGGAGGGGTTACACTTTTTAAAGTGTAATACTTTGTGTGGCCTCCGGAGGCAGAAGCTATACACCCAATTGTCTGGGTCTCCCAATGGAGCGACAAAGAAATTCCCTTTTTCTTTGTCGCTCCATTGGGAGACCCAGACAATTGGGACGTCCAAGAGCAGTCCCTGGGTGGGTAAAAGAATACCTCGATAAAAAGAGCCGAAAACGGCCCCCTCTTACAGGTGGGCAACCGCCGCCTGAAGGACTCGCCTACCTAGACTGGCGTCTGCTGATGCATAGGTATGCACTTGATAGTGTTTCGTGAAAGTGTGCAGACTAGACCACGTAGCTGCCTGACACACCTGCTGAGCCGTCGCCCGGTGCCGCAATGCCCAGGACGCACCCACGGCTCTGGTAGAATGGGCTTTCAGCCCTGAAGGGAGCGGAAGCCCGGAAGAACGGTAGGCCTCGAGAATCGGTTCCTTGATCCACCGAGCCAAGGTTGACTTGGAGGCCTGAGAGCCCTTACGCTGGCCAGCGACAAGGACAAAGAGCGCATCTGAACGGCGCAGGGGCGCCGTGCGAGACACGTAGAACCGGAGTGCTCTCACTAGATCCAAAGAGTGCAAATCCTTTTCACACTGGTGAATTGGATTAGGGCAAAAGGAAGGCAAGGAGATATCCTGATTGAGATGAAAAGGGGATACCACCTTAGGGAGAAATTCCGGGACCGGACGCAGAACCACCTTATCCTGGTGAAAAACCAGGAAGGGGGCTTTGCATGACAGCGCTGCAAGCTCAGACACTCTCCGAAGTGATGTGACTGCCACTAGGAAGGCCACCTTCTGCGAAAGACGTGAGAGAGAGACATCCCGCAGCGGCTCGAAAGGTGGTTTTTGAAGAGCCGTCAGAACCCTGTTAAGATCCCAGGGTTCCAGCGGACGCTTGTAAGGTGGGACTATGTGGCAAACCCCCTGCAGGAACGTGCGGACCTGCGGAAGCCTGGCTAGACGCTTCTGAAAAAACACGGAGAGCGCCGATACTTGGCCCTTGAGAGAGCCGAGGGACAAACCCTTGTCCATTCCAGATTGAAGGAATGAAAGAAAAGTGGGTAAGGCAAACGGCCATGGAGGAAAACCGTTATTAGCGCACCAGGATAGGAAGATTTGCCAAGACCTGTAATAGATCTTGGCGGACGTTGGCTTCCTGGCCTGTCTCATGGTGGCAATGACATCCTGAGATAACCCTGAAGACGCTAAGAGCCAGGACTCAATGGCCACACAGTCAGGTTGAGGGCCACAGAATTCAGATGGAAAAACGGGCCTTGTGACAGCAAGTCTGGGCGGTCTGGAAGCGCCCACGGTTGACCCACCGTGAGATGCCACAGATCCGGATACCACGACCGCCTCGGCCAGTCTGGAGCGACGAGAATGGCGCGACGGCAGTCGGACCTGATCTTGTGTAGTACTCTGGGCAGCATCGCCAGAGGGGGAAACACATAAGGCAGTCGAAACTGCGACCAATCCTGGACTAAAGCGTCCGCTGCCAGAGCTCTGTGATCCTGAGACCGTGCCATGAAGGCCGGGACCTTGTTGTTGTGCCGTGACGCCATGAGATCGACGTCCGGCGTTCCCCAGCGGCGACAGATCTCTCGAAACACGTCTGGGTGCAGACACCATTCCCCCGCGTCCATGCCCTGACGACTGAGAAAATCTGCTTCCCAGTTTTCTACGCCCGGGATGTGAACTGCGGAGATGGTGGAGCCTGTGGCTTCCACCCACTGCAGAATCCGTCGGACTTCCTGGAAGGCTTGACGACTGCGAGTGCCGCCTTGGTGGTTGATGTAGGCGACGGCAGTGGCGTTGTCCGACTGGATACGGATCTGCCTGCCCTCCAGCCACCGATGGAAAGCCAATAGGGCTAGATATACTGCCCTTATCTCCAGGATATTGATCTGAAGGGATGATTCTATCGGAGTCCAGGTTCCCTGAGCCCTGTGGTGGAGAAAAAACGCTCCCCAACCTGACAGGCTCGCGTCCGTGGTGACCACAGCCTAGGTTGGGGGTAGGAAGGATTTTCCCCGCGACAGAGAAGTGGGTAGGAGCCACCACTGAAGTGATGTTTTGGTTGCAAGGGAAAGAGAGACGTTCTTGTCGAGAGAAGCCGCACTCTTGTCCCATTTGCGGAGAATGTGCCATTGGAGTGGCCGTAGATGGAAGGAGAGCCCACACGGCTGCAAAGGCCGGGGCGAAAGACGTGCCCGTGGCCTCATAGATGGACTTCACCAAGAGCTCTATCTGTCTGTCAGTGGCATCCTTCAGGGATGAGCCATCTGCAACAGACACAACGGACCTAGCAGCCAATCTGGAGGATCCACCTTGGGACAGTGAGCCCAACCCTTAACGACTTCAGATGGAAAGGGGTAACGCGTGTCAGTGTGACGTTTAGCAAAGCGCTTGTCCGGGACCGCTCTGGGCTTCTGGACAGCATCCCTGAAGTTAGAGTGATCAAAAAACGTATTGCGCATACGTTTGGGGAACCGAAACTGGTGTTTCTCCTGCTGAGACGCCGACTCCTCTACAGGAGGAGGCGGGGGTGAGAGATCCAACACCTGGTTGATGGACGAGATAAGATCATTTACTAAGGCGTCCCCCTCAGGTGTATCAAGGTTAAGGGCGAAGTCAGGGTCAGAGCCCTGAGCTCCCACGTCCGCCTCGTCTTCCAGAGAGTCCTCAAGCTGGGATCCCGAGCAGCGTGAGGAAGTCGGGGAAGAGTCCCAGCGAGACCGCTTAGCCGGTCTGGGACTGCGGTCCGGGCAGGAGTCCTCCGCCTGAGACCTAGGGGCCAACCTTGGAGCGCGCTGCGGCGCGGACCGAGAGGGGCCTGGAGGAGACGAGCTAATAGGGGCCGGGGCCTGTGGAAGGTCCGGTCTGGACTGCAATGCCTCAAGGAGTTTAGAAGACCATTTGTCCATAGACAGTGCAATAGATTGAGAAAGTGACAGAGTTTCTCAGCAAAAGAGGCCAACACCGGTGACTCTGTCCCTGCAGCCTGCTCAGGGGGAGCAGGGGGGATCTACATGAGCCGAGGGGCCCACCAGTGCCCGAGGCTCCGGCTGAGCAAGCGAGGCAGGAGTCGAGCATTGCTCACAGTGAGGGTAGGTGGAACCCGCAGGTAACATAGCCCCACAAGAGGTACAGGCTGCGAAAAAAATCTGTGCCTTAGTAGCTTTGCTCCTTGTGGACAACATGCTGTTGTCTCCTAGGAGAGTGACCACTGAGGGTATATGGGAAAAGGGTATACAGCCTGACTGAACAGATATATATATCTATTATATATATATATATATATATATATATATATATATATATATATATATATATATATATATATATATATATATATATATATATGTATCTATTCCGGCACCCTAGGGGGACCAGCACCGGGTGACCGGTGTGGCTTACCGACCGCTCACGAGCGGAGTGTGTCCTCCAGATTCCCTGCCGTGGATCCCCCGGAGCTGCAGAGCTGTTCACTGAGTAGCATCCACCGGCAGAATGCCAGAAAATGGCCGCCGGAGCTCTCAGGGAAGGAGTGGGGCCGAGGGCGGCGCCAGCAAAGAGCGGGAATCTGGGGTCCCCACAGTGGTCAGTGAGGGGGGAGGAAGACATGCAGGATGCTCCAGCCCTCACATCCGACGTCATGCCGGGGGCCCCGCGGGGGTCCTCTTTCCTTCCAACCGACATAACTAAGTATGAGAATGCATGAGTGGATGTGTGCCTCCTTCCACACAAAGCATAAAACTGAGGAGCCCGTGATCCACGGGAGGGTGTATAGGCAGAGGGGAGGGGTTACACTTTTTAAAGTGTAATACTTTGTGTGGCCTCCAGAGGCAGAAGCTATACACCCAATTGTCTGGGTCTCCCAATGGAGCGACAAAGAAAATACATTTTTTTTGCAAAGCTCGGCATTTTCCTTAACTTGTGGAAGAATAAGCACCAGTAAAAGTTCAGCCATCTCTATTATGTCCGGATAAGGAGTGTTCCACACTAGGCAAGGAAGAGGAGGGACCCACATCTATCAAGCATTCATTGTACATCCTTTGGACATGTCATTAACCATCAAGTTGGGAATATCCTTTTGACTCTGACAAATACCTACCCTCAATATATCTTTGATAATTTTTTTCTCATCGTGATATCGAGCTTTCAGACCCTCCACGTAAAATTTGAAAAGATCTAAGGCTGTGGAACCTATAAAAGAACATATGCAATTGTAGTAAAAAAAATAAATAAAAAAAAATATCAATCTATATTCCAAAGCTTAATTTACAGAAGAAGAATCCGTAACTTCCTCACCTGGCTGACCGAGCATATTGGCAAAGCGAATGTCCGAGCTAACGGTAGGATACAACTCCATCCAAGACGACATGGAATGTAACTGACCGTGTTCATGCAATTCATCTAAAAATATCTGAAACCAAAAAGTCACAAGATTTTACAAAAAAAGAAAAAAAAAAAAGTTTAGGAAGTAATGTTTCAGAATAATTGGATAGTGAAGAAATAACAAAAAGCTGCTGTAGGTCATTAACCTGGAAAGATTCTCTGTTTTTACGCTGCCGTCTTCTTTCCCGTAGCAAAGTCTTTTGCTTGTCATCCTCTTCCTCTTTTTCTAAAGCACGAATGTGCTCTTCAAAGCATATTAAGGCATCTTCTTTATCCATATCTAAGAAAAAAAAAATGTAAAATGCATTATAAAAAAAAAACAAAAACCCCAAAAACTCCTCTCACTGTAAAGAGGTTTCTGCTTTGAACACATCACGGATTTAAAGTGATGGCGCAGCGATATCTTCACCGATGTGGCTTCATCACAGAAATCCAGACCAATCACTAGAATTAAAGGGAACCTGTCAGCAGAAATTTCGCCCAAAACCTAAAAGATTCCCCCTCTGCAGCTCCTGGGCTGCATTCTAGAAAGGTCCCTGTTATTATTGTGCCCCCTGTGAGACCAAAATAAAGACTTTATAAAGATGTACCTTTTTGTATTCAGATTCTGTAAATGTGACACGGGGGCGGGCTTTCTGATGTCCGTTATTCTGCCTCCTGGTCCTGTATGCCCCCATCGCTCCTTTCCATAGCTGATGCACCACCCACTGCTCCAGCCATCCCCGCGCATGCCCAGTGCCAGTCTCACGGGACTGAGCAGTGACCGCTGGTGACGTGTGCGCAGGCAAGTGATTATGGGCGGGGCTGTGATTGTTATCAGCAAGTACCCGCCCATAATCTCGTGAGCGCGCAAACCTCACCAGCGGTCACACTGTGCTCAGGGTAGTGCTAGACTGTATGGGCTGCTTCCAGGGATGGCGTCCCTTTTGTCACGTGATAGTATTTTGAACACGCCCCTATCACGTGACAAAAGGGACGTCATCCCTGGAAGCAGTCCATACAGTCTAGCACTACCCTGAGCACAGTGTGACCGATGGTGAGGTTTGCGCGCTCACGAGATTATGGGCGGGTACTTGCTGATAACAATCACAGCCCCGCCCATAATCACTTGCCTACGCACAGGTCACCAGCGGTCACACTGCTCAGTCCCGTGAGACTGGCACTGGGCATGCGCGGGGATGGCTGGAGCAGTGGGCGGTGCATCAGCTATGGAAAGGAGCGATGGGGGCGGCATACAGGACCAGGAGGCAGAATAACGGACGCCAGAGAGCCCGCCCCCGTGTCACATTTACAGTATCTGAATACAAAAAGGTACCACTTTATAAAGTCTTTATTTTGGTCTCACATGGGGCACAATAATAACAGGGACCTTTCTAGAATGCAGCCCAGGAGCTGCAGAGGGGGAATCTTTTAGGTTTTGGGCAAAATTTCTGCTGACAGGTTCCCTTTAAGGTCCCAAAGTTCCCTGCATCAATGAAGTGTTACTGAGGCTAATGGTGTGCTCACATCAGGGTATAGATCATCGCTCTGATACTCATCCGGAAAAGTTGTTCCTTTCTGATAGTTTACCCCTATATACTCTAGTCTGAATAGACAAAGGATATTAAAATGGATCACGAGTTATAAAAGATTAATAATGTACTTATAGTTGCTGAATGGGTTTAATTATGTGAATACATATTAATAATTGTGGATTAATTGTGCCCCATAAGTGGATCCTCTGTTTGGAAAACTCTATTGTATAATTGGTTTTTATATGTTTATAATAAAAATTCATTTTATGGGATTTTTTTGGCACTGTTTTTTTTAGAAGGGATTGGTGGTAATTAAATCGTTCCTGCAAAGCCTGAACAAAATCATATGTGAGAATATTTCATCACATCTCAGCAACATGTCTGCATACTCTGAAGTTCTTCATCTTCAGCAAATGTAGGGTTGTCCATAAGGTATTGCTGGGCTTCCGACCACGTGGTGCAGTAGGTTACATTCGCCATGTTGTCCAGTATGTTCTTTAAAGCCTCCCAGTTCCGCTTCCTCAGTTGCTTCGCTTGTTCCTGTGAAGTAGCAAAAAACAAGAGAAATATTCAATTATAGTAAGGAAAAAAAATGCTCTAAAATGACCCAATAAGCAGAGTACACAGCAGCGACAAATCTAATGCCTGGTCACAGAAGAGCAATCGTATAATAACTGCTTTTATATAAAGGCTCCACTGATATTTTTTACATAACATCGATAACTGACATTTAAAAACACTTTTTCCCTTCTAAGGTTGAGGCCACACGGGGATTAGTGCGAGTGCTCGCATGACACTCTACTTACACTCACAGCACAGCGGGAGTCGAGTGTCATGCGACTGTGGTCCGATCCTGTGATCAGACCACAGCTGCAGAGGGCGGGCCGGCGCTGCAGGGGACCGGGAAGGGATTTATCTCCCTATTTCGTCCATTGCCGGCTGATGCAAGAATCGCATTACACTCCACTGTGAGTGCAGTGCGATATTTCTCTCGCCCCATAGACTTGTATGGGTGCGAGTGCAACAGGATCGCATTCCACCCGCAGCATGCTGCGATTGTTTTCTCGGTCCGATTAGGGCTGAGAAAATAATTGCTCATGGGAGCGGACCCATAGAGTAATTATTGGCCTGAGTAAAATGCGATTTTTTTTTTTTATCATATTCCACTTGCTCCGTATTACTATGCTGACCCATCAGTGTTTGATTGGCTTGGAGTCTCAGAACTCCTAAAACTACTCAACAGAATGGTGCATGATCCTAAAGATCACGTCATTAATATCAATGTACTGACAAATCTCCTTTAAAAGATTGCTCCCATTTTAATTGGGTGATGGCACATCGCTTCGGTGGGTGTCTGACCCACTTATCCTGAGGAAGAAGTGAATTCAGCACCAGTTTAGTGCAGCGCTCCCTGCAATGAGGAGCGCCGGCCTCCTGCTTGGAATGAGTCGGCTGTGACCGCACACAGGTTGTTCCCGGGATGATGATAAAGTGATGGCATTACCCTAGCAATGTGCCATCACTTTACATGGGAATGGGATTTTAAAAGGCACTGTCCTCAATCATTGATTGGCTGCAGCAGTTCCGTGCAACTGGCTGGAATTTCATCACTTCCAGAAGGCTCACAAACACCAATAAGGAACTCCTGAAGCGGTGGGGTACATGGGCAGGCACACAAAATTATATTGAAAAAATTAAAATTCACTGCCTTGTTCCACTAAGAAAATGCTGGACAATACTTTTAAGCTCTTAAACTTAATTTCTTAAAATATATAACAATGAGCTCTTTATAGATACAAACAAAACAAAACAAAAACCATGTTTCAGAATGTTTGTAGGCGGAAAAAAAGTAGTCCAAAATTAAGAAAACAGGGCTGCCTTCTATCAGACGCAGCGCCACCTCTGACCATAGGTTATGAATGGTATTGCATCTCAGCTGCATTCACTTCAAAAGGGGCAGAGTTATAATGCCACACACAAGCTGTATGTAAAACTAATCAGGTCTATTTTTGTAATCCTGGACAATTTCTTACAAGCATATAATAAAATGCTGATGCCTGCAGCTCCTCTGCCATGTCCTCATGAACCCCAAACCAACATCCAAAATTCCAAATTATCTTATACCCTCCTCACAAGCCAATCCTCAACGAGAAACGTAAATTAGTGGGACACAGAAAAAAAAAGGAATTGCCAGGGTCAGATTTACCATACTCTGTAGACTGTAAGACCCAATGCCCCCGCCCCCCCCCCCCCCCAAAAAAAATAAAAAAAATTGCAAGGAAAGCGGGGGATGTGACAGTCTGGATGTACTTGGCTTGCTGTTGGGGAAGTGGCGGCAGTGGGGGGGTAACAGGGGGCAGAAACAGGCTGCAGCAGCTGCTGGGGCCAACATGTGTGTCCGCAGTTAAAGTGAATGAATATTCACTGCTCCCTCTGTTCATATTCCCATCCACCTCTCTGCACAGAAGCCGGCGCCGAGAGGTGGGCGAGATTATGGACATGGGGAGCAGTAAATATTCATTTTCTTTGATAGCAGGCACACGCTGCAGGAAGCCAGCGGCTGGGGCGATTGTGTGTCCGCTATGAAAGGATATGGTCCCTGTGTATCCTCACAACATCCTAAGTCACACAAATTCATGGCGGCTGCTGTGATCTGGAATGAGCACAGTGATCTGCCAGTGTGCCATTATGATGTACCATCACACTGCACACCCTAAGTCTGGCTCCTCGAGCGCTTCTTTCTACAAACTGGATTGGAGACATATACTCCAGGATTGAAGGATGGGGGGGCGGGGGGTTTACATATACACCACCATGATGTGGGATGAGGGGGGGGAGGGAATGTTCAGCATATACCTGGAAGGGGCCCTGCATGGGGGACATTAGTAGACATTTGGTGGACATTACCCACATAACAGTACATCATGACCACATTTTTTCCTTCAATTTTTTTTTACTATTTTCCTCCTATTAAAAATAACCCCAAAACTTAGGTGCGTTTTATAGTCCACAAAAAGAGAATTTTGTTACTTACCGTAAATTCTTTTTCTTATAGTTCCGTATTGGGAGACCCAGACCATGGGTGTTTAGCTTCTGCCTCCGGAGGACACACAAAGTACTACACTGAAAAGTGTAGCTCCTCCCTCTGAGCTTATACACCCCCTGGTAGCCAGTCCTAGCCAGTTTAGTGCAAAAGCTGAAGGAGAATAGCCACCCACAAGTAGAACCGAGTAAGAACCGGAACAACCGGAGACTCTGTCCACGACAACAGCCGGTGATAACACACGGAACAAGAAAATTGCCAACAGGCAACAGGGAGGGAGCTGGGTCTCCCAATACGGAACTATAAGAAAAAGAATTTACGGTAAGTAACAAAATTCTCTTTTTCTTTATCGTTCCTTGGGAGACCCAGACCATGGGACGTTGCAAAGCTGTCCCTGGGTGGGAATAAACAGAAAAAACTAAGAAGTAGGCGGAGCCTAACTTCACAAGTGGGCGACAGCCGTCTGAAGGATGCGTCTGCCCAAGCTCGCATCTGCCGAAGCATGAGCATGCACTTGGTAGTGCTTCGAGAAGGTATGCAGGCTAGTCCAAGTGGCAGCCTGACAGACTTGTTGAGCCACAGCTTGGTGCCTAAAAGCCCAAGAGGCACCGACAGCTCTGGTCGAGTGTGCTTTGATCCCCGGCGGGGGAGGCACCTGAGTACTCTGGTAGGCGTCCGAAATGGTCGATCTAATCCAACGGGCCAAGGTCGGCTTAGAAGCAGAGAGACCCTTGCGCCGCCCTGTGGTTAGCACAAAAAGAGAGGTGCACCGCCTAAGCGCAGCGGTGCGAGACACATAGATCCGGAGAGCACGCACCAGATCTAGAGTATGCAGCGCTTTCTCAAAGCGATGAACAGGGGCCGGACAGAAGGAAGGCAAGGAAATATCCTGGTTAAGGTGGAAGGGAGAGACCACCTTAGGAAGAAAATCCGGGGTCGGACGGAGAACTACCTTGTCTTGGTGAAAAACCAAAAAAGGTGACTCCGAGGAGAGCGCAGCCAAATCAGAGACTCTCCTGAGAGAAGTTATGGCAACTAGAAAGGCCACCTTTTGAGAAAGACGATACAAAGAAACCTCCCTAAGGGGCTCGAAGGGGGGTTTCTGCAATACCGTGAGGACCAAGTTAAGGTCCCAGGGATCCAAGGGCCGCCGATAAGGCGGAATGATGTGAGACGCACCTTGCATGAAGGTACGGACCTGAGCCAGCCGGGCGAGACGCCGCTGGAACAGCACTGATAGAGCTGAGACTTGTCCCTTGAGAGAGTTGAGGGACAGTCCTAGCTGCAGACCGGACTGTAAAAAAGACAGAAGGGTCGGCAACGAGAATGGCCAAGGAGAATGGCCGGAAGAGCGACACCAGGACAGGAAAATTTTCCAAGTCCTGTGATAGATCTTGACGGAGGAAGACTTACGGGCCCGAGTCATAGTGGAGATGACTTCAGGAGGAATACCAGAAGCCGTCAAAATCCAGGACTCAAGAGTCACGCCGTCAATTTGAGTGCCGCAGAATTCGGGCGGAAAAACGGACCTTGCGAGAGCAGGTCTGGACGGTCCGGAAGATGCCACGGCATCTCCACGGACAGTTGGAGCAGGTCCGGATACCAAGCTCGCCTGGGCCAGTCCGGTGCAATGAGGATGACCACACGGCCCTCCATTCTGATCTTGCGGAGGACTCTGGGCAAGAGAGCTAGAGGGGGAAACACGTAGGACAGACGAAACTGGGACCAGTCTTGAACCAGAGCGTCCGCGGCGAAGGCCTGAGGATCGTGGGAGCGAGCCACGTAAACCGGAACCTTGTTGTGTTGACGGGATGCCATTAGGTCCACGTCCGGAGTGCCCCACTTGCGGCAGATTGACTGAAACACTGCCGGGTGCATGGACCACTCGCCACCGTCCACGGATTGACGGCTGAGATAATCTGCCTCCCGGTTTTCTACGCCAGGGATGTGGACTGCGGATATGGTGGACTTGGAGTCCTCCGACCATTGAAGGATGCGTTGGACCTCCAACATTGCCAGGCGGCTGCGTGTCCCGCCTTGGTGATTGATGTAGGCAACCGCTGTCGCGTTGTCTGACTGGACTCGAATGTGCCTGCCCGCCAACAGGTGGTGAAAGGCTAGGAGAGCTAGAAGCACAGCTCTGGTTTCCAGCACATTGATTGAAAGGGCTGACTCGGACAGAGTCCAAGTGCCCTGTGCTCTGTGGTGGAGATGTACCGCTCCCCACCCGGATAGGCTGGCATCCGTGGTGAGAACCACCCAGGACGGAGTCAGGAAGGAGCGCCCTTGGGACAGGGAGAGGGGTCGAAGCCACCACTGAAGAGAGCTCTTGGTCCGTGGCGACAGAGCCACTAACCTCTGTAAGGAGGAAGGCCGCTTGTCCCAACAGCGGAGAATGTCCAGCTGCAGAGGACGCAGATGGAACTGGGCAAAGGGAACCGCCTCCATGGAGGCCACCATTTGACCCAGCACCTGCATCAGACGCCTGAGGGTATAACGGCGGGGCCTCAGGAGAGAGCGCACCGCCAACCGGAGTGACAGCTGTTCGTCTAAGGGCAACTTCACAAGTGCCGGCAAAGTCTCGAACTGCATCCCTAGGTACGTGAGACTCTGGGTCGGAGTCAGAGTGGATTTGGGAAGATTGACAATCCACCCGAATTGGGCTAGGGTGGCGAGTGTGAGCGAAACACTCCGCTGACAGTCTGCGCTGGATGTACCCTTGACCAGAAGGTCGTCCAGATAAGGAAGCACTGCTAACCCCTGGAGGTGCAGGACCGCAATCACTGCCGCCATGACCTTGGTGAATAACCGAGGGGCCGTGGCTAACCTGAAGGGGAGAGCCACGAATTGGAAATGATCCTCTCCTATCGCAAAACGTAACCAACGCTGATGTGACACTGCGATTGGCACATGTAGATAGGCATCTCTGATGTCGATGGACGCCAGGAACTCCCCTTGGGTCATAGAGGCAATAACTGATCGCAGGGACTCCATGAGAAAATGCCGCACCCGGACATGCTTGTTGAGAAGCTTGAGATCCAGGATGGGCCGGAAGGTACCGTCCTTTTTTGGAACTAGGAAGAGATTTGAGTAAAAACCTCTGAACCGTTCCTGAGCGGGAACTGGGACAATCACTCCGTTTGCCTGCAAGGACGCCACGGCCTGCGAGAAGAGAATTCTATCCTGTAGCCGTGAGATATGATGTCTCTCACCCACTGATCGGAGACTTGCTTTAACCAAGCGTCGCCAAAGTGGGAGAGCCTGCCACCGACTAAGGACGTGGCTGGAGCGGGCCGAGAGTCATGAGGAAGCTGCCTTAGTGGCAGAACCTTCTGCGGTCTTCTGCGGACGCGCTTTTGGGCGCCAGTTGGATTTCTGATCCTTGGCTGAGTCAGCGGACGAGGCGGAAGGCTTAAAGGATGACCAGTTGGAGGAACGAAAGGAACGAAACCTCGATTGATTCCTACCCTGGGCGGGTTTCCTGGTCTTGGTTTGTGGCATGGAAGTACTCTTCCCGCCAGTAGCTTCTTTAATGATTTCATCCAGCTGTTCACCAAACAGCAGTGAACCAGCAAAAGGGAGCCCAGCAAGAAACTTCTTGGAAGAAGCATCTGCCTTCCACTCTCGAAGCCACAAAATCCTGCGGATAACAAGAGAATTAGCTGAAGCCACCGCAGTGCGGTAAGCAGCCTCTAGCATGGCAGCCATGGCATAGGATGAAAAAGCTGAAGCCTGAGCAGTTAAGGTAACCATCTCAGGCATAGATTCCTTGGTGAGGGAATGCATCTCCTCTAGAGAAGCAGAGATGGCTTTGAGAGCCCACACTGCTGCAAAAGTTGGGGAAAACGCGGCCCCCGCAGCTTCATACACAGATTTGGCCAGAAGGTCAATCTGACGGTCAGTGGAATCCTTAAGTGAGGTGCCGTCAGCCACCAACACAACGGTCTGGGCTGATAGCCTAGACACCGGAGGGTCTACCTTTGGGGAGTGAGACCACTCCTTGACCACCTCAGGTGGAAATGGAAACCGGTCATCAGAACCACGCTTTGGAAAGCGTTTGTCAGGGCAGGCCCTGGGTTTGGTCACAGCGGTCTGAAAAATGGAGTGGTTAAAGAACACACTCTTCACTCTCTTAGGCGAGGTAAACTGATGTTTTTCTGCCAAAGAGAGTTGCTCCTCTGACACTGGCGGATTGAGATCCAGCACAGAATTAATAGAAGCAATCAAATCACTAAGGTCCGAGTCACCCTCAGAGAAATCGATGGGATACATAGCCTCCGAGCCCTCAGTGAGGGCATCCTCCTCATCTTGAGAGTTAGCTCTTGAGGCAGAGCCGTGGGATGGGGAGGGGGAGGAAACCCTGCGCCTTCTCTTAGAAAGACGGGGTCTGGGATCAGATGATGAATCCTCCGTGAGCTCCGATGGACGGAGGTCAGAGGATAGGAGTCCTCTGTCAAGAGTATTAGAGGCACCCTGTGAGGGGGGCTGATGCATATTCATCAAAGTCCTGGACAAAAGCCCCATGGACTCAGCAAATGACTGGGATATGGACCTAGAAAAGGACTCTACCCAGGCCGGGGGTTCAATCACAGGTGCAGCAGCAGCCTGAGAGACCACTGGGGGTGAGACTCCAGGCTGTGGCACCGCCAAGTTAGAGCAGACATCACAATGTGGATAGTTGCTCGGCTCAGGCAGCAGGAGCTTACATGCAGAATAAAGCTTTGGAGCCTTGCTCCTTGTGTGAGACATCCTGCTGGAGTGGGGGCTTTGCAGAGAATGAACCCCAGGGAGAATATACAGAGGTCCACAACCGGAGACCGGCTGTGGCTTACCAGACCGCTGAGTGCGGTGTTGTGTGCCCTCCAGATCCCGAAGCCCGGTCCCCCAGTCGCAGCACCTCAGCAGAGATGCAGAATGCAGGATGTCCCAGAGCAGAGTGAACTCTGCCTGAGAAGAGGGCGTTCCTATAAAAGAGCGGGAACTGGAGGGCTATAGAGACCTGCAGGGAAGGAGGGACGCCCCAGCAGTGGGGAGTGTCCCCTCCCCTGTGTAGAACGGCAGCCGGGAGGAGCTGAACCTGTCCCTCTGCATGAGTGACATGCGAGGGCAGGAAAATGAAACTAGGCCTCCGGCGAAGCCAGGGCCTAAATTTAAGCGGCGAGGCTGACAAGCAGGCACCATCAGCGCGGTTCTCAGGCAAAAGCTAGAGAACCCGCCGGAAAAGTTAAAATCACATACAGCATACTCTCCCCTTACAATAAAGAACCGGGACCCCCAACATAAACGTCTCAGGTACTTAGCTGCTGAGACGCAGGGCCATGTCCCTCGGGATGAGTGCTCCGGTCCAACAGAATCCTCAAGGGGCTGTGGATGGAGACCGGACTCCTGCCAGGCATGGAGACCGTGCTGGCTCCCACTTCAAGCCAGAGCCCAGAAGGGATGGTGAAGGACCAAGGCATGTAAGGCTGCAGCCTTGTAAGTCAACCTTAACAACACCGCCGACACAGTGGGGTGAGAAGGGACATGCCGGGAGTCCAGACATGGACCCGCTTTTCTTCAAACTCTTTCCAAAAGTCAAACAAATCAGATGAGAATGCATGTGTGGATGTATACCTCCTGACACAAAGCAATAAACTGGCTAGGACTGGCTACCAGGGGGTGTATAAGCTCAGAGGGAGGAGCTACACTTTTAAGTGTAGTACTTTGTGTGTCCTCCGGAGGCAGAAGCTAAACACCCATGGTCTGGGTCTCCCAAAGGAACGATAAAGAAAATATAATACACTTTTATAAATTTACATTAAGCCAAAATTTACAGTGCCTACAAGTAGTATTCAACCCCCTGCAGATTTAGCAGGTTTGATAAGATGCAAATAAGTTAGAGCCTGCAAACTTCAAACAAGAGCAGGATTTATTAACAGATGCATAAATCTTACAAACCAACAAGTTATGTTGCTCAGTTAAATTTTAATAAATTTTCAACATAAAAGTGTGGGTCAATTATTATTCAACCCCTAGGTTTAATATTTTGTGGAATAACCCTGGTTTGCAATTACAGCTAATAATCGTCTTTTATAAGACCTGATCAGGCCGGCACAGGTCTCTGGAGTTATCTTGGCCCACTCCTCCATGCAGATCTTCTCCAAGTTATCTAGGTTCTTTGGGTGTCTCATGTGGACTTTAATCTTGAGCTCCTTCCACAAGTTTTCAATTGGGTTAAGGTCAGGAGACTGACTAGGCCACTGCAACACCTTGATTTTTTCCCTCTTGAACCAGGCCTTGGTTTTCTTGGCTGTGTGCTTTGGGTCGTTGTCTTGTTGGAAGATGAAATGATGACCCATCTTAAGATCCTTGATGGAGGAGCGGAGGTTCTTGGCCAAAATCTCCAGGTAGGCCGTGCTATCCATCTTCCCATGGATGCGGACCAGATGGCCAGGCCCCTTGGCTGAGAAACAGCCCCACAGCATGATGCTGCCACCACCATGCTTGACTGTAGGGATGGTATTCTTGGGGTCGTATGCAGTGCCATCCAGTCTCCAAACGTCACGTGTGTGGTTGGCACCAAAGATCTCGATCTTGGTCTCATCAGACCAGAGAACCTTGAACCAGTCTGTTTCAGAGTCCTCCAAGTGATAATGAGCAAACTGTAGACGAGCCTTGACATGACGCTTTGAAAGTAAAAGGTACCTTACGGGCTCGTCTGGAACGGAGACCATTGCGGTGGAGTACGTTACTTATGGTATTGACTGAAACCAATGTCCCCACTGCCATGAGATCTTCCCGGAGCTCCTTCCTTGTTGTCCTTGGGTTAGCCTTGACTCTTCGGACAAGCATGGCCTCGGCACGGGTGGAAACTTTCAAAGGCTGTCCAGGCCGTGGAAGGCCAACAGTAGTTCCATAAGCCTTCCACTTCCGGATGATGCTCCCAACAGTGGAGACAGGTAGGGCCAACTCCTTGGAAAGGGTTTTGTACAACTTGCCAGCCTTGTGACCCTCTACGATCTTGTCTCTGATGGCCTTGGAATGCTCCTTTGTCTTTCCCATGTTGACCAAGTATGAGTGCTGTTCACAAGTTTGGGGAGGGTCTTAATTAGTCAGAAAAGGCTGGAAAAGAAGGGAATTTTGTTTACTTACCGTAAATTCCTTTTCTTCTAGCTCCAATTGGGAGACCCAGACAGTGGGTGTATAGCTACTGCCTCTGGAGGCCGCACAAAGAACTACACTTAAAAGTGTAAGGCCCCTCCCCTTCTGGCTATACACCCTCCCGTAGGAGTACGGATTCCTCAGTTTTAGTACCAAAGCAAGAAGGAGGAAAGCCAATAACAGTTTCAAAAACAAATTCAATCCGATAACACGATCGGAGAACTTAAGAAACAACATGAACAACATGTGCACCCGAAAAACGAAACCCTAAGAACAAATAGGGCGGGTGCTGGGTCTCCCAATTGGAGCTAGAAGAAAAGGAATTTACGGTAAGTAAACAAAATTCCCTTCTTCTTTTTCGCTCCTAATTGGGAGACCCAGACAGTGGGACGTCCAAAAGCAGTCCCTGGGTGGGTAAAAAGATACCACATGAACGGGCTGTCAGACAGCCTCTTCCTACAGGTGGGCCACCGCCGCCTGAAGGACCTGTCTACCTAGGCTGGCATCTGCCGAAGCGTAGGTATGCACTTGATAGTGTTTGGTAAACGTGTGCAGACTCGACCAGGTAGCCGCCTGGCACACTTGCTGAGCCATAGCCTGATGCCGCAATGCCCAGGACGCACCCACGGCTCTGGTAGAATGGGCCTTCAGTCCAGATGGAATCGGAAGCCCAGCAGAACGGTATGTGTGAAGAATTGGTTCCTTGATCCACCGCGCCAGGGTGGATTTGGAAGCTTGCGATCCCTTATGCTGACCAGCGACTAGGACAAAGAGCGCATCAGAACGGCGTAGAGACGCCGTGCGAGAAATGTAAATCCTGAGTGCTCTCACCAGGTCCAACAGATGTAAACCCTTTTCAAATTGGTGAACTGGATGCGGACACAAAGATGGCAAAGTGATATCCTGATTGAGATGAAAGGAAGAAACCACCTTGGGAGAAAACTCTGGAATTGGACGCAGTACTACCTTGTCTTGGTGAAACACCAGGAAGGGAGATTTGCAAGATAACGCCGCTAGCTCGGACACTCTTCGAAGAGACGTGACCGCCACAAGAAAAACTACCTTTTGTGAAAGCCGAGAAAGGGAAACCTCTTTCAAAGGCTCGAAAGGCGGCTTCTGGAGAGCAATGAGAACCTTGTTCAGATCCCAGGGATCCAATGGCCGTCTGTAAGGAGGAACGATATGAGAAACTCCTTGGAGAAACGTGCGTACTTTAGAAAGCCGTGCCAAGCGCTTCTGAAAGAATACGGATAGCGCGGAGACTTGACCCTTAAGAGAGCTAAGCGACAAACCTTTTTCCAACCCAGACTGCAGGAAGGAAAGAAAAATTGGCAATGCAAATGGCCAGGGAGAAAACCCTTGAGCCAAGCACCACGCTAAGAATATCTTCCACGTCCTGTGATAGATCTTAGCTGAGGATGGTTTTCTAGCCTGTCTCATTGTGGCAACAACTTCATGAGATAAACCTGAGGCCGCTAGGATCCAGGACTCAATGGCCACACAGTCAGGTTCAGGGCCGCAGAATTCAGATGGAAAAACGGCCCTTGAGACAGCAAATCTGGACGGTCTGGTAGTGTCCACGGTTGGCCTACCGTGAGATGCCACAGATCCGGGTACCACGACCTTCTTGGCCAATCTGGAGCGACGAGTATGGCTCGATGGCAGTCGGACCTGATTTTCCGGAGAACTCTGGGTAACAATGCTAGAGGTGGGAACACATAGGGGAGTCGGAATTGCGACCAATCCTGAACCAAGGCGTCTGCCGCCAGTGCTCGGTGATCGTGAGACCGTGCCATGAAAACTGGGACCTTGTTGTTGTGCCGTGACGCCATCAGATCGACGTCCGGCGTCCCCCAGCGGCAACAGATCTGCTGAAACACGTCCGGGTGAAGGGACCATTCTCCTGCGTCCATGCCCTGGCGACTGAGAAAGTCTGCTTCCCAGTTTTCCACGCCTGGGATGTGAACTGCGGATATGGTGGACGCTCTGCTTTCCACCCACGTCAAAATCCGCTGGACTTCTTGAAAAGCTTGGCGACTGCGTGTTCCCCCTTGGTGGTTGATGTACGCCACCGCCGTGGAATTGTCCGACTGAATCCGAATCTGCTTGCCTTCCAGCCATTGTTGGAAGGCTCGCAGGGCAAGATAGATTGCTCTGATTTCCAGAACATTGATCTGCAGGGTGGACTCTTCCTGAGTCCACGTCCCCTGAGCCCTGTGGTGGAGAAACACTGCTCCCCACCCTGATAGGCTCGCATCCGTCGTGACCACTGCCCAGGACGGGGGAAGGAACGACTTTCCCTGTGACAATGAGGTGGGGAGAAGCCACCAACGCAGAGAGTCCTTGGCAGTCTGAGAGAGGGAGACAGTCCTGTCGAGGGACGTCGATTTCCCATCCCATTGGCGTAGAATGTCCCATTGTAGAGGGCGCAGATGAAACTGCGCGAACGGGACTGCCTCCATTGCTGCTACCATCTTTCCTAGGAAATGCATGAGGCGCCTCAGTGAGTGCGACTGGCTCTGAAGGAGAGATTGCACTCCAGTCCGTAGCGAGCACTGCTTGTCCAGTGGAAGCTTCACTATCGCTGAGAGAGTATGAAACTCCATGCCAAGATAAGTCAGAGATTGGGTCGGGGTTAGATGAGACTTTGGAAAGTTGATAATCCACCCGAAACTCTGGAGAGTGTCTAGTGCCACCTTCAGACTGTGCTGGCATGCCTCTTGAGAGGGTGCCTTTATAAGCAGGTCGTCTAGATACGGGATGACCGAGTGACCCTGCGAGTGCAGAACAGCTACTACTGCTGCCATGACTTTGGTGAAGACCCGGGGGGCTGTTGCCAGACCGAAAGGTAACGCTACGAACTGCAGGTGTTCGTCGTGTATGACGAAGCGTAGGAAACGCTGATGCTCTGGTGCAATCGGCACGTGGAGATACGCATCTTTGATATCTATTGATGCTAGAAAATCTCCTTGAGACATTGAGGCTATGACGGAGCGTAGGGATTCCATCCGGAACCTCCTGACTTTTACGTGTCTGTTGAGCAACTTTAGATCCAGGACGGGTCGACACGATCCGTCCTTTTTTGGGACCACAAACAGATTGGAGTAAAAACCGTGACCTTGTTCCTGAAGAGGGACGGAGGTCACCACTCCTTCCGCCTTTAGAGCGGCCACCGCCTGCAACAGAGCATCGGCTCGGTCTGGTGGTGGAGAAGTTCTGAAGAAACGAGTTGGCGGACGAGAACTGAACTCTATCCTGTACCCGTGAGACAGAATATCCCTCACCCAACGGTCTTTGACGCGTGACAGCCAAATGTCGCCAAAGTGGGAAAGCCTCCCACCGACCGCGGGTGTGGGAATCGGAGACTGCAAGTCAGGAGGACGCCGTCTTGGCAACGGTTCCTCCGGCTGTCCTTTTTGGGCGTGACTGAGACCTCCAAGAATCTGAGCGTCTCTGGTCTTTTTGAGTCTTTTTTGACGAGGCGAATTGGGACCTGCCCGGTCCTCGAAAGGACCGATAACCAGACTGACCCTTCCTCTGTTGGGGTTTGTTTTGTCTGTGTTGCGGTAAGGATGAGTCCTTACCCTTGGAGTGTTTGATGATTTCATCCAAACGCTCTCCAAACAATCGGTCACGGTTAAGCACTTCTTGGAATGAGAATCTGCTTTCCAATGTCTCAACCACAGGGCCCTACGCAAAACAACGGAGTTGGCTGACGCCACTGCCGTGCGGCTTGTAGCGTCAAGAACAGCATTAATCGCGTACGACGCGAATGCCGCCATTTGCGAGGTCAATGGTGCTACCTGCGGGGCAAATGCACGTGTGACTGAGTCGACTTGCGCAAGCCCGGCTGAGATAGCTTGGAGTGCCCATACGGCCGCAAAAGATGGCGCTAACGACGCTCCAATCGCTTCATAGATGGATTTCAGCCAGAGCTCCATCTGCCTGTCAGTGGCATCTTTAAGTGCCGCTCCATCTTCAACTGCAACCAAGGATCTAGCTGCAAGCCTGGAAATTGGAGGATCCACTTTTGGACACTGGGTCCAAACCTTGACCACCTCAGGGGGAAAAGGATAGCGTGTATCTTTAAGCCGTTTAGAAAAACGCCTTTCAGGATAAGCGTGGGGTTTCTGGATTGCGTCTCTAAAGTCAGCGTGGTCCAGAAAAGTGCTTAATGTACGCTTAGGGTATCTGAAATGGATTCTCTCGTGCTGCGAAGCTGACTCCTCTACAAGAGGAGCTGGTGGGGAAATATTTAACATCTTATTGATGTTAAATATAAGATCATTAACTATGGCGTCACCATCTGGTGTATCTAGATTGAGAGCGGTCCCAGGATCAGAATCCTGATCAGTTACGTCCGCCTCATCACCCATAGATTCATCTCGCTGGGATCCTGACCATTGAGATGAATGTGAAGGCCCGTCATAGCGAGCCCGCTTAGGCTGCCCGGGGCCATCGTCCGAGTCAGAGTCTTCACCCTGAGGTGTATGTGCCCGTCCCGGAGCTTGGAGGTAATTCAGCTGAGGGGGACCAGGGGGCAATGATTGCACAGTGTCCGTGGCCTGAAGTACAGGCCTAGCTCGCAATGTGTCAAGAATTTGTGACATAGTGAGAGACATTCTGTCAGCAAAAGCTGCAAACTCAGTTCCTGTCACCTGGACAGCATTCACAGGTGGTACACCCTGGGTCACGTCCAGCAGAGGTCCCGACTGTGCAAGCGCCGCAGGGGCCGAGCACTGCACACAATGGGGGTCCGTGGAGCCTGCCGGTAGAAAAGTCCCACATGCGGTGCAGGAAGCATATAATGTCTGTGCCTTGGCACCCTTGCGTTTTACGGACGACATGCTGCTGGCTCTCTGCAATGTGAGAGAGTCTATAGCCAAAGGGCGACCAGCGCTATGCAATACAAAGTATTTGTAGAAACAAAATACTAAGAATACTACTGGCACAAGAGGGGGTGAGCCCTGAGGGCTGCTTACCGCCCGCTGAATAGCGGGTAAGAGGCGCAGAATTCCTTGTCTGGGTCTCCCCGGCTCCCCTCTGCAGCTCAGCGTGTCAGCAGGAATGGCTGCCGGCGTCTGTGGAGAGGGGCGGTCCGTGGGAGTTCCTAAACAAAAGTGCGGGAAACAGTGTCCCCTCTGTGCCGATTGTGAGGGCTGGAGTATGTAAAAACGACTCCAGCCCTCGGCGCTGATGCACTGACCAGCGTCCCGCCCCTCTCCTGACTGGCAGGTCTGGGGGCGGGAACGAACGGAAGCAGGCCGCAAACGCCGGGGACTCGAGTTATCAGCGCGGCCGCCGTAAAAGCGCGGCCCGCGCTGAAGTCCCCGGCGCACCACAAGTGCCAGCCGCGCCGCAGTCCCAGCGGCCGGCGCGACCGATTCCCAGAAGTGTGCCTGCTTCAGCGAAGCTGAATGAGGCCATGGCACAAGCGCCGCAGCGCTGATGTCCCCGGCGCACTACAACACCCAGCATGCTGCGGTGTGAGCGCCAAATGCACGGGGACACAGAGTACCTTGAGGAAGCAGGGCCATGTCCCTGATGTACTCCGCTCCATCCAGCATCTTCTCCAGGGGCTGTAGATGGAGCACGGTCTCAGTGCCTGGAGACCAGTAAATCCCACTTCACCCAGAGCCCTGTAAAAAGGGATGGGGAAGGAATCAGCATGTGGGCTCCTGCCGCCGTACCCGCAATGGGTACCTCAACCTTACAAACACCTCCGACATACAGTGGGGTGAGAAGGGAGCATGCTGGGAGCCCTGTATGGGCCCTCTTTTCTTCCATCCGACATAGTCAGCAGCTGCTGCTGACTAAAAACAATGGAGCTATGCGTGCGTGTCTGACCTCCTGCGCACAAAGCTAAAACTGAGGAATCCGTACTCCTACGGGAGGGTGTATAGCCAGAAGGGGAGGGGCCTTACACTTTTAAGTGTAGTTCTTTGTGCGGCCTCCAGAGGCAGTAGCTATACACCCACTGTCTGGGTCTCCCAATTAGGAGCGAAAAAGAAAGAGATAATTAATCCAAACATGTGAAGCTCATTGTTCTTTGTGCCTGAAATACTTCTTAATACTTTAGGGGAACCAAACAGAATTCTTGTTGTTTGAGGGGTTGAATAATAAATGACCCTCTGAATAAACTTTTCACAATTTAAAAAAAAAATTAAAAAAAGAAATAACATTCTTTTTTTGCTGCAGTGCATTTCACACTTCCAGGCTGATCTACAGTCCAAATCTCACAATGCCAAGTTAATTCCGAATGTGTAAACCTGCTAAATCTGCAGGGGGTTGAATACTACTTGTAGGCACTGTATAAGTGTTTTACTTCTATTTTTTTTTTCCATAGGCTTTACACAAAGTCAAAGAACGAAAGAAAAAAGTAATGACCTGCTGAAGACTGAGCCTACAAGATCCTAGTCTACGAGTTCTTATCCCAGATAAAATGAAATTGGTGTTCTAGTGTTACCTTTTCTTTCTTTGCTAGATAGAACATGACATCCTCGTATATCTCCAGCCGATCACGTTCAGAGATTCCATTCCAGACGTCTAACTCTGTGAACATCTGTTCTGCTTTTCTATTTGATGAGAAAAGAAAATTGGATTAGTCTGACAAGTTTGATGGACAGCAGAAAGACAAAAACATTTTTATTTGCTTCACTCTTACTTGTATCGGGTGGTGGAGGTCATCTTATCGTGATTTTCTAAAAACCTCTGGAAAGACTCTTTGGCCTCCTTATATTTCAGCCGGGCCTCCTCTTTTTCTTCTTTTTCAGTCTGAACTTTGTAAGCATTAAAGGCTTGTTTTTTCTCACTTAACTTCGCAAGGGCACTAAAGAGAGAAAAAGAAGAGTTGGGGTATTCACAGTAAAATCTCTTTCTCAGAGCCTTCATTGCAGGACATAGTTAAAAACCTGTTCCTGTCTCCCTCAATGAAGCGATAGAGAAAAAGATTGAATGAAGGAAGAGATGCAATCACTTATACATGACCTGAGTTGTACCAGCATTACCTGTATCTGGGGTCGTTAATGATCATTTTCATGGCTTGTTCCCAGGACGCGTTGGATGGCACTCGCTGCAAAAAAGGATGGAGTCACTTGCTTAATAACAGAAGTGTTTCATTTCCTTTACTTCTAAATGATCAATGTGAATGTGTTTTGCTGTTACGCGCTGTGCAGTGAATGGTGATGGCCGAGTTCCCCGCACATCAAGTTGATCAGGATTGCAAATGTGTTGGGAAATAATATGGAAGCAGCTACGAGCCTGAATCAGTGCTATATCCCCTTAAAGGCATTGTACCAAGTTGGTATGTTATCACTTATTCATAGGATTGGTGACCGCTTACCGATCACTAGGGGTCCAACTGCAGCAGTCCCATAGACCATGAGTGTAGACCTTACGAAGCGATACATTCCCATTAGTCTAATATATTAAAGTGTGTGTGTGTGTGTGTGTGTGTGTGTGTGTGTGTGTGTGTGTGTGTGTGTGTGTGTGTGTGTGTCCGCTAAAGGAATCCACACCGTCGCATTTATAATCACGAAATTTTGCACAGATACCCCATTTGACTCAGGGAATGTCAGACTATGTTTTGATGGGAAAATTTAAATCCGCACTTTACAATTACCTATCCAAAAAACCTGCCTCCATTAAAGTTAATGGGGCTGCGACCTACAGGTTATTAATAGCAACTGTAATTGGTTGCTATAGGAACAAAGGACAGTCATAGTATAGGAAGCTCATGTGTGAGGTAATATGATATCGGTGGAGAGACAGAGAAAGAGACAAATGATGAAAGAGAAAGACTGGTGAAAGAGACAGACGGCCAAAGAGACAGACAGACACAGATAGAGAGAGAGAGAGACTGATACAGAGACAGACAGAGAGATAGACACAGAGATAGAGACACAGACAGACAGGGAAAGAGACAGTTACTATCCCGGGCAAGGCTACAGCTAGTAATGAATATTGTAAGGGGTCTGAGGGTCGGTCCCATAACATTCACATAGTGATCGTCACTATCATATAGAAATAACTAATTTATAATGATCACCTTTTCTTTTAGGAGTTCTTTGAATGCTTGTTTGGCTTCTTCTTTTGTGTTCCAAGTGTAGGTTTTCTTGGGTGTTTTTTCCTCTTCAGGTTCTTCTAGGGGAGCCAAGCTAAAAAGACAAAAAAAAAACAGCAAGAATTAATTACGACATGAGAGTAGGTGTAATAATGCATTCAGACATCCGTATAAAATCGGTACGACATCGGACCACAATGCTCAGACTGGTTGTGACTCTCCCGACATTTCTACGAAGCGGTCACGTTCGGGTTGAGAGAACCTCGGCCAGTCTGAGCATTGTAGTTCAATCTCGGACCGATATATATTGACATCTGAACGCACCCCAAGAAGCTTTTTCATACAACTTTCCTTGAGATATGTATCTGCAGATCATAATTGACAAATGCAGCCAGAATTGACAAGTACGGCTCGCAATCTGATATAAGATGGTGGCATAGGCAAGATAAATAACTAGAGATGAGCAAAAAAAAGAGAATTTTGTTTACTTACCGTAAATTCTTTTTCTTATAGTTCCGTATTGGGAGACCCAGACATTGGGAGTATAGCTTCTGCCTCCGGAGGACACACAAAGTACTACACTAAAAAGTGTAGCTCCTCCCTCTGAGCCTATACACCCCCTGGAGAACCAGATCTAGCCAGTTTAGTGCAAAAGCTGAAGGAGAATAGCCACCCACAAGTAAAGACAGAGCAAGAACCGGAACAACCGGAGACTCTGTGCACGACAACAGCCGGTGATAACACGCGGAACAAGAAACTGCCAACAGGCAACAGGGAGGGTGCTGGGTCTCCCAATACGGAACTATAAGAAAAAGAATTTACGGTAAGTAAACAAAATTCTCTTTTTCTTTATCTTTCCTATGGGAGACCCAGACATTGGGACGTCTCAAAGCAGTCCATGGGTGGGAATAAACAGAAAAACTGAGAAGTAGGCAGAACCTAACTTCACAAATGGGCGACAGCCGCCTGAAGGATGCGTCTGCCCAAGCTCACATCTGCCGAAGCATGAGCATGCACTTGGTAGTGCTTTGAAAAGGTATGCAGGCTAGTCCAAGTGGCAGCCTGACAGACTTGCTGAGCCGTAGCCTGGTGCCTGAAAGCCCAAGAGGCACCGACAGCTCTGGTCGAGTGTGCCTTGATCCCCGGCAGGGGAGGCACCTGAGAACACTGGTAGGCATCGGAAATGGTCGACCTAATCCAATGAGCTAAGGTCGGCTTAGAAGCAGAGAGGCCCTTACGCCGACCTGTAGTTAGCACAAAAAGAGAGGTGCACCGCCTAAGAGCAGCGGTGCGAGACACATAGATCCGGAGCGCCCGCACCAGATCCAGAGTATGCAACGCTTTTTCAAAGCGATGAACAGGAGCCGGACAAAAGGAAGGCAGGGAAATGTCCTGGTTAAGGTGGAAAGGAGAAACCACCTTAGGGAGAAAGTCCGGAGTCGGATGGAGAACCACCTTGTCTTGATGAAAAACCAAAAAAGGTGACTCCGAAGAGAGTGCAGCCAAATCAGAGACTCTCCTGAGGGAAGTTATGGCCACTAGAAAGACCACTTTCTGTGAAAGACGAAACAAAGAAACCTCCCTAAGAGGCTCAAAGGGGGGTTTCTGCAAGGCCGTGAGGACCAAATTGAGGTCCCAGGGATCCAAGGGCCGCCGGTAAGGCGGAATGATGTGAGACGCGCCCTGCATGAAGGTGCGCACTTGAGCCAGCCGGGCGATACGCCGCTGGAACAGTACTGACAGAGCCGAGACTTGTCCCTTGAGGGAATTGAGGGATAGTCCTAGCTGCAGACCGGACTGTAGAAAGGACAGAAGGGTCGGCAAGGAAAAAGGCCAAGGAGCATGGCCGGAAGAGCGACACCAGGACAGGAAAATTCTCCAAGTCCTGTGACAGATTTTGGCCGAGGAAGACTTCTGGGCCCGAGTCATAGTGGAGATGACTTCAGGAGGAATACCAGAAGCCGTCAAGATCCAGGACTCAAGAGCCACGCCGTCAATCTGAGAGCCGCAGAATTCTGGCGGAAAAACGGACTTGTGAGAGAAGGTCTGGACGGTCCGGAAGATGCCACGGCACCTCTACAGACAGATGGAGCAGGTCTGGGTACCAAGCTCGCCTGGGCCAGTCCGGAGCAATGAGGATGACCCGACGGCCCTCCATTCTGATCTTGCGCAGAACTCTGGGCAATAGAGCTAGAGGGGGAAACACGTAGGACAGACGAAACTGGGACCAGTCTTGAACCAGAGCGTCCGCTGCAAAGGCCTGAGGATCGTGGGAGCGAGCCACGTAAACCGGAACCTTGTTGTTGTGACGGGATGCCATTAGGTCCACTTCCGGAGTGCCCCAATTGCGGCAGATTGACTGAAACACTGCCGGATGCAGGGACCACTCGCCACTGTCCACGGTTTGACGGCTGAGATAATCTGCTTCCCAGTTTTCCACGCCTGGGATGTGGACTGCGGATATGGTGGACTTTGAGTCCTCCGTCCATTGAAGGATGCGTTGAACCTCCAACATTGCTAGGCGGCTGCGTGTCCCGCCTTGGTGATTGATGTAGGCAACCGCTGTCGCGTTGTCTGACTGGACTCGCATGTGCTTGCCCGCCAACAGGTGGTGAAAGGCTAGGAGAGCTAGAAGCACAGCTCTGGTTTCCAGCACATTGATCGAGAGGGCTGACTCGGACGGAGTCCAAGTGCCCTGCGCTCGGTGGTGGAGACATACCGCTCCCCAGCCGGATAGACAGGCATCCGTGGTGAGGATCACCCAGGACGGGGCCAGCAAGGAGCGCCCCTGAGACAGAGAGAGGGGCCGAAGCCACCACTGAAGAGAGCTCCTGGTCTGTGGCGACAGAGCCACTAGCCTGTGCAAGGAGGAAGTCCGCTTGTCTCAACAGCGGAGAATGTCCAGCTGCAGAGGACGCAGATGGAACTGGGCAAAGGGAACAGCCTCCATCGACGCCACCATCTGACCCAGCACCTGCATTAGGTGCCTGATGGAATGACGGCGGGGCCTCAGCAGAGAGCGCACCGCCAGTTGGAGGGACTGCTGTTTGACTAAGGGCAGCTTCACATGTGCCGGCAGAGTCTCGAACTGCATCCCTAGGTACGTGAGCCTCTGGGTCGGAGTCAGAGTGGATTTGGGCAGATTGACAAGCCACCCGAATTGGGCTAGAGTGGCGAGAGTGAGCGAGACACTCCGCTGACAGTCTGCGCTGGATGAAGCCTTGACTAGAAGGTCGTCCAGGTAAGGAATCACTGCCAACCCCTGGAGGTGCAGAACCGCAACCACTGCTGCCATGACCTTGGTGAATACCCGAGGGGCCGTGGCTAACCCGAAGGGGAGAGCCACGAATTGGAAATGTTCCTCTCAGATTGCAAAACGTAGCCAACGCTGGTGTGAAACTGCAATTGGCACATGCAGATAGGCATCTCTGATGTCGATGGATGCCAGGAAATACCATTGGGTCATTGAGGCAATGACTGATTGCAGAGACTCCATGCGAAAATGCCGCACCTGAACATGCTTGTTGAGAAGCTTGAGATCCAGCATGGGCCGGAAGGAACCGTCCTTTTTGGGGACTAGGAAGAGATTTGAGTAGAAACCTCTGAACCGTTCCCGGGCGGGAACCGGTACAATTACTCCGTTGGCCTGCAAGGATGCCACGGTCTGAGAGAAGGCGGCGGCCTTGGAGCAGGGGGGAGTTGACAGAAAAAATCTGTTTGGCGGGCTGGAAGAGAATTCTATCCTGTAGCCGTGGGAGATGATATGCCGCACCCACTGATCGGAGACGTGTTGAAACCACACGTCGCCAAAGTGGGAGAGCCTGCCACCGACTAAGGACGTTGCTGGCGCGGACAGATAGTCAAGAGGAGGCTGCCTTAGTGGCAGCAGCTCCTGCGGTCTTCTGTGGACGCGCTTTTGGGCGCCAGGTGGATTTCTGGTCCTTGGCTGAGTTAGTGGACGAGGCCGAGGGCTTAGAGGACGACCAGTTGGAGGAACGAAAGGAACGAAACATCGACTGGTTCCTACCCTGGACAGGTTTCCTGGTTTTGGTTTGTGGCATGGAAGTACTCTTCCCGCCAGTAGCTTCCTTAATAATTTCATCCAGTTGTTCACCGAATAGCCTGGACCCAGCAAAAGGGAGCCCAGCAAGGTACTTCTTTGAAGAAGCATCTGCCTTCCACTCTCGAAGCCACAAGATCCTGCGGATAGCGAGGGAATTAGCCGAAGCCACCGCAGTGCGGTGAGAAGCCTCCAGCATGGCAGACATGGCGTAGGATGAAAAAGCTGAAGCTTGGGAAGTTAAGGCAACCATTTCGGGCATAGATTCCCTGGTGAGGGAATGCATCTCCTCTAGAGAAGCAGAGATGGCTTTGAGAGCCCACACTGCTGCAAAAGATGGGGAGAACGAGGCCCCTGCCGCCTCATATACAGATTTGGCCAGAAGGTCAACCTGGCGGTCAGTGGAATCCTTAAGAGAGGTGCCATCAGCCACTGATACAACGGTCCGGGCTGAGAGTCTAGACACCGGGGGGTCTACCTTTGGTGAATGAGCCCACTCCTTGACCACCTCAGGTGGAAAGGGAAAACGGTCATCAGAACCACGCTTTGGGAAGCGTTTGTCAGGACAGGCCCTAGGCTTGGTCACACTGGCCTGAAAACTGGAGTGGTTAAAGAACACACTCCTTGTCTTCTTAGGCAAGGTAAACTGGTGCTTTTCTGCCAGAGAGGGTTGCTCCTCTGATACTGGCGGATTGAGATCCAGTACAGAATTAATGGACGCAATCAAATCACTAACATCTGAGTCACTTTCAGACAGATCAATGGGGCACATGGAGGTAGCCTCCGA